>NC_081413.1:40278465-40296603 GCF_030272615.1 Cryptomeria japonica | reverse complement strand
AACCTGGCAAACAGGCACTTTGGGCAAGTACCATGGTGAAAACCTGGCAATTAGGCGCCATGTGTAATGAGATCATTGCTCCGTCATCTATCATGACCTCTAGCTATGCTTTCTCTCAACCGGTTTATCATGTCTATCTTTGTCTTGACCCAATGTTCTGTTCCAGGCTTGTGATTGGTCAACATCATTGTCTTGCATACTCTGGTTACTTGTACATATTTCTTTCAAATGTGCATTGGGTACGTTCCCCTTGTCATGATCAATCACTAAAATAATTCAAAAAAATTTAAAAATGTCCTAAAATAATTCAAAAAAATTGAAAAATGTCCTGAAATAAATCAAAAAAATTGAAAAATGTCCTGAAATAAATCAAAAAAATTAAAAAATGTCCTAAAATAAATCAAAAAAATTGAAAAAATGTCCTGAAATAAATAAAAAATATTGAAAAATGTCCTGAAATAAATCAAAAAAATTGAAAAATGTCCTGAAATAAATTAAAAAAATTGAAAAATGTCTTGAAATAATCCAAAAAAACTTGAAAAATGTCCTAAAATAATCCAAGAAAAAAATTGAAAAATGTCCTAAAATAAATCCAAAAAAAAAAAATTGAAAATGTCCTGAACAAAATCCCTAAAAATTCAAATAAAGTCCTGAAAAAAAATGAACACAAAAAAAATTGTAAAAACTCGAAAAGCAAAACAAAAAAAAATAAATATCCCTTTTGTGCATAAGACAGATCACTGAGCATCCCTCCAACGACACGCAATCATGCATTAACAAATGAACCTTTTCAATCAAACCAGACATTCAAACTGATCACACTTGTCATATCAATTAACCACAAATTTATTTGTCCTTGTCACTAATATCATGGGTCTTATATAGGGTGTGGTATACTTGAAACAAGACTATGTCCTGTCTTAGACGGGGTACCGCATGTCCTGAAACTAGATAGCATGATTGTCCTATCAACACTTTAAACTTTTGACAATGAAGATCAAGATGTTTGTTTGACTTGATGAAATTAGCGAGTCTTATCATTTATTGATTTATCTTCGATCATGTTCCTATGTTGCTCGATGATGTCACTGAGTGATTTAGCATGACCGGGATGGTTCATGGTCCCTTTCTTTTTTTGTTGTGATTGTTGTTTGTCTATGATGTGTCTGTCTTTTGCAAAAAAGGGTTGCATTTCAGCTCTGGCCTTCAATGCCATGATGCTACGCATCCATTTTGCTACATAAAATAAAGGTTCCCACCTACAAAGTGCATTACTTAAAGCAAGTTTTTCTTCGTCTCTAACTGTCCTCCATCTCATTTTCTTCTTACTAACATTTCTTCTGTCCATTCAGATAATCAGTTTGGTCTAGTGCTCCGATCTCCAAAAACATAAGCTGCATCCTGCATCCATTTGGTTAGTACATTTGCATTATATCAAACATCACATCAAGCATCATATCAAGCATTTTATCCATTTCATATTATCCATGATCAAAAACACATAAAAAATGCATCCATACATGTTCCATAATGGTTCATAAATAATGCATAAGTCATCCATACATGGAAATAACTATCAGTTATAACACATTGCATCCCATCATATCAATGCATATCATATCATATGTCATAATAATATCAGAGTACAAAATTGGACTGTCTGTCCTAAGTATGGCCTGCAGGTTGACTACATAATGTCAAACTACATCTGTCTCTGTCCTAAGGAGCATGTGCCTCTATCACTGGGTGCTCCCTCTGTCCTCCTCATCCCTGTCATGTCTCATGGATGATGTCCCTCCTGGTCCTAGCTATGGTGGTCTCATAGGTCCACTCACCCCCATGCTGCTCAATGACCTCTGAGAGCGTGCCCTGCTCTTTGTCCTTGATCGTGCCTGATATGAAGATGCTCTTTGCTCTGGTGGAACTGCACTCTCATATAGTGTCCTCCAATGGTGTATCTCCTATCCGGTCTCTACCAACATCTGTGCCATCTCCCGTGCACTGGCATCCCTAATCAACCCAATATACTTAGTGACTCTCTGTTCTTCTCGTTGTGCCTGAGCTATCATTGTATCTCGAGCCGCTGTAAGTCTGGCTATCTCCAATCTGAACTGATCCTACTCCTTCCTCAAGATGGCATTCTATATCTCTAACGTCATAATGTGATCATGCTGACTCGCTATGGTAGCCCTGAACATCTCCATCTCCTCTATCCTAGCTATCTTCGACTCTATGGGTATATCCTGCAATGACTCTTGATCGGCTGCACCTGGCTCATAATCATCATCCCCATCCTCATCTCCATCCTTGTCATCCCCCTCATCCTCATCCCCGCCCTCATCCTCTTCATCCTCATCATCTCCCTCCTCCTCTCCTGCGAGTGGGAAATCCTCCTATCTCCTCGGTACCAGAATATCAGGATTTGTCAATGGCACTGACCATCGTCATGCAAACCATCGTTCATACTCCTCTGTCATCCCAGCGTCCACCATATCTGATCTCCAATCCCACTATCTCTACTATAGCTGTGTGAAGTCAACATATGCTATGTGTGGCTGAATCATACTCCCCCACTGACTCTTCTCTCTGTAAGATCGGGCAAAGTGTGCATTCCTCCTAGGTACATCCTGTCTCTCTCCAAACTGTTGGCTGACTCTCTCTAGCAGGTACATCTCAATCACTCTCTGGTGATTCACTGGTCACCCAATCAGGTACCTCTCCTATCTACAATACGGTAGCTCATCACTATCATCTGACCATCTAAGGCAATCACGATATGGCCTCCATGTGAACTCTCTCAGTCTGTCTAGCTCGTGTCACCAATACAATATGTATCCAAATAGACCTTGTCTTAGTGCTCCCCCATAGCAATACACATATGGTCGGTGTGGTAATACCTGTCTCTCTGCAATCAATTGACATATGGCTATGTGCTCAAATGCCCATACCTATAACAATGTGACTCCACAGCTCAAAGTCTGCACTCCCTGATATGCTATTTGATGCAACTGAAAATATAGCATAGCCAGTACACATGGTCCCCATGCATACACTATCCCCTCTATCGCCATCCGCTCTAGCACTCCTCCCCATCCAATCGGGAATCCATGTCCTTGTCTGTCCCCTACTAGTAGGCATGCTATCACTACTGCTATCACCACATATCGTCGATCATACTCTGATGACATAGTCTCCCAGCCGATCTCCCTCTCTACGATATCCAGATCATCTACGTCGCACTCAAATAATCTACACAAAGCATCTCTCCCTGTCACTGGGTCGTACTCTACCATCTCTCCATGAATCGGAATGAGGAGGATACGCCATACATCCTTTAGTGTCATCATCGCCTCTCCAGTCACCAAATGGAATGAGGAGGTCTCTAAATGCCATCGCTCTGCTAATGCAGTAAGCAATCCTGTGTTTGCCCTAATCTTGGGCATGAATGTGATATAGTATATCCCAAGTCCTGCTAATGTATCTCTGTCTGTGCTCCTGAGTCTATGTTGTAACATGAAGCAGTCTGGTCGATTCTCCCACATGATCAATGGATACTGTAGACTCTGCATCACAATTGGGGCACATTTTGTCAATTTTAGGGTTTTCTCCTACGGGCTGCATTTCCTTGTTTCATGTCCATATCAGGGTATTTTTCATCTATTTTGACCTATCCTATTCTTATCCCCCCTTTTCGGATCATTTGCATGTTGTTTTTGACCAAAATTGAGTTCTTAGGGCACAACTGCACTTGTGTTCTGCATCCTGCACCTGTGTAGCATAACCTGCACCTGTGTACCCTTACACAAGTGTAGAAGACCATACACAAGCACAAAATTCGCCCTACACAAGCGTAGGAGTCAGTTTCTGCATTCCCTGTGGGCCTTGCAATGTCCTGCAAGCGTTCAAAATTCATAAAATTGAAAACATGGGTTTTTGAGATACATACCACTGCTCTCGCATCATCCGGTCATTTGTATGTGCGTACACATTCTCCGAGGTTATCTGCCATTGGAATGTTTGCCATCTCTCTGCAAATGTCCTTTTCCAGAGCAACAAATCCTCCACTTTGGCTAGTGCAAATGAGCTCTTTTCACTCTCTTTGTCTCATTTATAGATCTTTGTTAGTGCATAGATGGACATGCACTCTCCCCATCTTATGCTGGTCATGGTCTTTTGCATCTTTAATTGCTTGTCCTTTCTGCATCCGATCCCCAATTTTTAGTCTGTTTGCTCCTATCATATTCTATCACTATTATCGATCAATTGGCCTCTTTTCTGCATGTTGCCGGTCAATTCCTCGAGGGGGCATGCATATGTCATTGTCAACATTTGGGGCATTTTCATTATTGTTCTTTGAAACAACGCTTAAAATCGTATTGTCTCAAAGAGGGGCAAAATGTAGACACCTAAAAATGGTCAACGCTTGCGGAATCGTACTTCAACATTGGCGCATTGCCTTATTTTAGGTTTTTGTGTCGTAGTAACATTTCTGCTACGATTCGCACTTGGTCTTTATCATTTGCGAGCATCAAGTCCTTCTTCTGCATTCCTCATTTGTCTCGCTTTCGAATTTCGTCTTGTCGATAACAATATTAGTCATGATTTCGGTCAATCTTATCCTGTTGCATCTATGTGTGTATTCATTTGTCATCATTTTGGACATCGTCAATCCTAATTAGGGTTTTGTCCACTTATCAATCTTGTTATCATGCAATCAATTTGTCATCGATCCTTGTCCTTTGATCAATTTGTCATCAATCTTGTCATCTTGCGATTGATTTGTCATCGATCGTGGTCATTTTCAATCCTGTCATTTTGCAATCTATTTTGTCATCGATCTTTGTCCTTGTCAATTTTGTCATTTTTGCAATCAATTTGTCATCAATCATCGTCTTTCTCAATTGTGTCAATTTGGATCAATTAGTCATTGTTCCTCATCAATTGGCGCATTTATTAATCAAATCATTTGTCAGTATTGGTCTTTTGTCAATTCGGAATCATGATCAAATCGAATCAACGTCAAGACCTAATTGTCATTCTTGCATTTTCTAATTCATCTTCTAGGGTTTCTTGATTTATTCATTTAACCTTGTTTGTCCTTTCTCCCTCTAGGTTAAATAGTTTATTTATCCTAAGTCTTCTTGTCACAATTAAATGTTTATTTAATTGGCTAACTAATTATTCCTCTTTTTGTGAATTAATTAATAAATGACAAATTATTATTTGATTTACCTAATTTTTCATCAATTTCTAAATTCCCTCTTTGTGAATTAATTAATAAATGAAAATTTATTAATTAATTCACTAAATTCCTAATTTCCTCATTTTCTAATTTTCCTAATTTCTAATTCAATTTCCTCCTATTTTTCTCCTAATTTTATGGGAATGACATTTCAATTTGTCATAATTTGTCATAATTGACAATCAATCAATTTTGACATAGAAAGTTGTCATAATTTTGTCATGAATTATCAATCAATCAATTTTGCATAGAGAGTGCAAATTTGTCATAATTTGTCATAATTGACATTTTTTATTTGCAGTTTCCATTTGAATCTCTTCATGCTAATTTGATCTTTTCTCCAATTTGTCTATAAATTGGATGAATTTCTTCAATCCCATCTAATCACTTTGTCGAATCAATCACGCTTCGAGTATTCTTGTGCTACAATCTTGTCTACTTGCTTTCATCTCATGTGTATGCACTTATAGGTGAGATCCACAGCAAAGCTATTTGAAGGAGAAAGAAGGACAATGGAGCCACATGAAGGAGACATTTAGATCTGCATTTGGTTTGCTTAGTTTTTAATCTTGAATGTTTTGCTTTCATGTCTCTATTGGATGTAATTAGGATTGATCATTGCATTTGAGCTTTTGTGATTGAGCTATGACTAATAATTGATTTGCTTTGATGATTTTTGATTTCCTAGCTACACCAACAATCGCCCCCTTTGGCATTGATGGCAACACTTCAGAGTCTGACTTATGAGTTGCATGTACTTTCTTCATTTCTGTTCCCAGTCATTACTTTTGCTATGAGTAATGAATATCTCCCCCTAACACTTGTAATACTCTATTTTAGCAACTTCAGCTCAATCACTACTTACCAATGCTCAAACACTATAATTATATCTCCCCCTTTGACAACAATGCCAAAGATGCATTTCAGTACACTTACAAGACTGCTCCCCCTAACCAGAGTAGTCCACACTTATCAGTCTAGTCTTGGAGATTTTATTTTTAAAGAAATCATACCAGATTGATATAGAGCTCTTTTTCTTACTTTACTGCGGGTAGGGGCATCACCCCTAACTTACCTCTGAGATATTCAAAGGTATACTTTTGTAGTGGTTTGGTGAAGATATCAGCCACCTGCTCTTTTGTTGGTATATACTCCAACATCAGTTTCATTTCTTGAACTTGTTCCCATAGGTAGTGATATTTGATAGCTATATGTTTTGTCTTGGAATACATCACTAGATTCTTAGAATGTCAATGGCACTGGCGTTGTCACAATGAATCACTACCGATCCAATCACCCTTTCCTTTATACCTTCCAATAATTGCTTGATCCAAACTATCTATGTGCAGTTGACTGCAACAACTACATATTCAGCCTCAACTATGGATTGAGATATGCAATTTTGTTTCTTGCTTGCCCAAAACACAATCCTATCTCCAAGAAAGAATGCACCTCCACTAGTGATCTTTCTGTCATCAATGTTCCTGCCCAATCTAAATCAGTGAAGACACTTAAGCTAAAGTCTCAATTATGTGGATACCAAAGACCATACTCAGCAGTCCCCTTTAGGTATCTAAATATTCTCTTGACTACCACCAAATGACTCTCTTTTGGATTTGTAGAAAATCAAGAAACCAAGGCAACATCTTGTGCTATGTCCGGTCTACTGTGTACTGCATATTGCAACTTACCGATCATGGACCGGTAAAGTGTCTCATCCACTTCATGAGCCTCATCATATTTACAGAGCTTGGAACCTATAACCATTGGAGTTCCAATAGGTTTGGAATATTCCATTCCAAAAGTTTTTAGAATTTCCCTTATTTACTTGGTCTGGCTGATGAATATGCCATTCTTTAGCTGTGAGACTTGCAGGCCGATGAATTTTTTTATCTCACCGATCATGGACATCTTAAATTCTTCCTTCATTTGTTCTGCAAAACCTTTGCTCATCTCATCATCTCCTCCAAAGATGATATCATCTACAAAGATTTCAATAATTAGATATTTTCTTTCTTCTCTGGTCTTCAAATATAGGTTACTGTTATCACTCATTCTCTTGAACCCTATGCTTAATAGATATGAGTGCACCCTCTCATACCAAGATTTTGGTGCTTCTTTTAGTCCATAAAGAGTCTTCTACAACCTCCATACCATATTTCTTCCATCTTCTAATGTAGACCCTTTTGGTTGCTCTATGTATACTTCTTCCTCTACCACACTGTTCAAGAATGTCAATTTGACATCCATTTCTTAAAGTTTGAAATTTTTGTAAGCAACATAGGCCAACAAAATTTTGATCCCTTCCGCCCTGGCCACTAGTGTGAAGGTCTCTTCATAGTCCAAACCTTCTTCCTGGGCATATCCTTTGCAGACTAGTCTTTCTTTGTTTCTTATCACTTTACCAGTTTCATCCATTTTTTTTCTAAACACCCATTTAGTGCCTATAACATTTTTATTTTCTAGGTTAGGCACTAGAGTCCACGTTTCATTTTTCTCAATCTGCTCAAGTTCTTCTTCCATGGCTTTGATCCAGTCGTCATCTCTTAGAGCCTCCTTTTCTATTTTGGGCTCAATTATGGAGAGCAGATAGGCATTCTCTCTTGCTCTTATTTTGGTTAGTACTCCTACATATTTTTCACCAATGATATTTTCAGCAGAGTGATTGTTTCTAACATACTTTGCTAATACCGATTCATTTCTTGGAGCTTCTTCTATCGGTTGTGCAGGTTCTACTTCACAAGCTTCTTCATTTGCCACTTCAACATGATCCTCTTCATCCGGGTCCAATGGTACACTGTACTCGAACCCTTTATAGTCCTCTGGTTCACTCTTGGGCATGTGCACAAAGATGGTGGTCAGAAAAGTGGACACCACCCAAAAAAAACTTGGAAAAATAGGCAGCGCGTACGCAATTTTAAAATTTCAAATTCCTACATACGCACTTAGGTTTGTTCTTCCCGAGCCTAGAAAAGGTAGCGCGTACGTGCTAAGCTTATGAGCGCATACGCACTACGCCTAGGAAAATTAGCACGTACGCATTACGCCTAGGAAAATTAGCCCATATGCACTGCTTATAGGAAAATTAGCGCATCCGCACTAATAATCCTAGTAAAACCGCGTATGCGGTGCCTGATGAATTTTTTTTTTAAAAAAAACTGGGTCCTCATTTACCCTAAAAGTGCATTTTTTACTTTCTTTTTTCCCATTTTTTAAGCTAAACCGTGAATGGGGTGCGAAATTTGTCCTCAGGCTATGGATCAAGGTTAGTTTTTGTTTTTTTTTGTCTTTCTTTCTGGTTTATGCAATTTGTTTTACATTTTGAATTTAATTTCATTAATTTTGATTAGGTTTTTTTATTTTTTGTTTCAAAAACTAGATTCTTCTAATCTAGAACAAGAACAACCAAATGCACCTCCTAAAAACCCATAAGAACAACCAAATGCACCTCCTGATAACACACAAGAACAACCCCCAATTCCTCCTTTTGACCGCACAGCCAAAACACAGGAAGAATTAATTAATTAGTTAGGGCAAAATACATCCAAAATCAATAGACTGATTGTAAAATTGAAAACTTCTGAACTTGACCATCATCAATCCCTCACCACTATCCTAGAAACATTAGCTAGTGGTGCCATAGTTGTTTCCACTGAAATTACCAAATGGGGAAGCTTTAGGGATAGGTGTCGTCAATTCTATGCCAATGGGCTATCATACGATGGAGTTAAAAACAAAAACATTTGTAAACAACAAATATGTTCCTTTTTTGTTGACCCCAAAACTGGTCAGTCATTACCTCCTAATGCAAAGAGGTTTCCCATACATTGGTGTACCAATGTCCAGATGAAGAATCTTTTTTGGCAAAGGTGGTGGATGGTCTTTGAGGACTCACCTTGTAATAATTATGAGATGCCATTATATTTTTTGAGAAAAATATATTGTGAGTTTGTGCTCAATGTGTGCCCTAATTATTTTGACATGAGAGAGTTTCATGGTAGAGGTGGTGGCTCTGCCCAAGATAGACCTGGAGCCCATAGGCGATTAGCCACAGAGAGTCGCTGCCCCCTAGCACCCAAACCCAAGGTACATCAGGTTGTCCCATTAGAGCTGAAAGAGTTGATGGAGCTATAGACTCTTCAGATGGCCATAACATTGACTAAAGCCATCATCCAGCATGGGACATCATTAGCACACCCTATTGTATTGGATGATGAGCTGTTAGAGGGTGACAGAGAGCCCATCGAGCATATGTATGTCAGTTGCTCAAGGATATGCTCGAGGATACATGATGCAGTCGGTACAGATGGATACTCATATCATCTATGCACTATTTGCGATTGTAGATGTCAGGCTCACACAGTTGAGGATGTCACGTTGATAGATGAGTTGATGGACATGGTGTTTTCCCACGAGCCACAGAAACAGGTGTGTTGATTTGAATTCATAACATTTTATTTATCAGTCACTTTAATTTTGTAATTACATAAATGAATTTTCATTTATACATTGATTTAAATTGAGACAAATAATATGCATTTCAGGATGCAGCAGGGATATCCCATACACCTCCCCCAGTTACCACAGTTGCAACTTCGATGCCTGAGGTATAAATTTTGTAACATGTTAAAATAGAATAGTACACTTTGAATTCAAAAAATACAAGATATACTATCTTTAATGCTTGGTCCAATTTCTAGTTTGTAGGTGTTGACAGGGGACGAAATGTCCCAGATTGATGACATCACGCTGTCGGCGATCGATTTTGGCCTACAAGGCTATACGGTATCATATTTTGTACAACTCTTTTTATGTATTGTTTTGATGGAATATGCAAGTCATTTCATTTTATATTTTTAAAATTATGTTTAATTTATTATCTGTACTAATATCTCATGTTAATTTTCTATTTTTAGGGCACCCCCTCCGCATCTAGGGCTCATCCAAAGAAAAAGAATATCTCGAAGATGCCAAAACGTGTGAAGAAGGTAATTGAACACATTTCTAGTTGTACAATTGTTTGAAAATGTTGAAATCAAGTATTAGTTAGGGTTTGTAGATTGATTAGTGTTTTTTATCTATTTTACATGTACAGTGGCCATTGAGCTTTGTGGATGTGTTGAATGCACCTGATTCTCCCGTGAATCAATAGACGGCGGAGTTATGCATCTCTAATTTATTTTCTTGATTTCATGATTATATGCACGCATACATGTGAACTTGTGATATATTATAATCTTATATTTTTTTCATATAGAAAATACCCATACCTATTTCGTCAATGGCGAACCCTCCTCCTTGCACTGGAGAAGCATATCAGGATCCGGTACACTTTTGTTTGATATGTAAAATTAATTGTTTTCAACCTTCAATACTTATCATTATATTAATTGGATTTAATCTTTGTACATTTTTTGTATAGGTAATAGTGACCGTTTCTACATCGATGGTGAGCCATCCTCAGTCCAATGGAGAAGCATCTGAGGCACAGGTATGTCATTGTTCTCTATATTATAGCTTTTAAGTGTTTTTGATATATTTATGTTAGTACATTGTATTAATTGTACATTTAATCTATAATAGACTCCTTCACGGTACGGCCATAACGTGGATCCATTTAAGTATGTCTTCAAGAAAACTCCTAAGAGTGACAAGGAGAGGAGAGTGAAGACATTAGCTCTTGGATCAGCCGATGAGGTAATCTACATTTCAATTGCAAAGGAATTAAAGTTAAATGCATAGTTATGATGTCAATTGTGAACTATTTTCTACAAAAGAATTTTAACTTGGCTTTTGAATTGTGGTTTTGCAGCCATCTACAAAGCCACGTACTGCACCGAAGAGGCTTGATTTTGATGATCCACCAGAAGTTTAGGATCATATAGTGTTAGTTTTGGTCATAGAATGACCAATACCTGTAGATATATTCTACATTTTTATTGTACATATCGATTTGGACATGGCATATGCCACATTTTTGTAATACTTGTATTGACTTGGCAGACATGCCTTTTTTTATATATATAAATATCGATATTCGATCCAATAAATGTGTAATGAGTTCATTATTTTGTAATCATTGTATTTTGTGGTTGTCCTTTTATAAATTTAAATGAATATTTGTATATGTAATCAACAATATGAATATAAACCACAAAAATATATGATATAAAGCATTGCAAACGTGGAATATGATTTGATAAAATTTCTAAAATGTTGAATTAACCATACAAAACTCCTTGTATTCGGTTCATTATTATGTATTCATTGTATTTGGTGGCTGCCCTTTTATAAATTTAAATGAATATTTGCATATGTAATTAACAATATGAATATAAACAACAATGTGTTTGGTGCGAGAGCACGCTCATGCTCGCAATGGTCAAATTTTACTCCTCGTGTGCACAAACCAATGTCGCGAGCACATCTAGGTGGGCATTTTTATGCTACGCATGCCCCTGTCATGCATCCAAAGCACCAAAACATCGAGAGTCATACCCTACCAATGAGATCTCTCAAGTGCCCTGAGTCCAAAAAATTGTCAAAATTTGACGGACTGTTTCTTCCAATCCATGACACATATGGTCGATCTGTTTGATCCCATGGGGTTGCACGAGGCTCATCTACAATGGCCTATCTCGGTTTTGGACGAATCAAAGCCATTTTCAATTAGTAGCATTTTTTTGCCTGCTCAAAAAACCGTCAGTTGCTTGCAAGGAAAAGTTGCAAGATTGGCTAGAATTGATTACGTTCCTCGTGTGCACAAACCGACATCATGAGTGTGTCTAGGTGGGAATGTTTACACTAGGCATGCCCCTATCATGCATCCCAAAGCACCAGAACATCGAGAGTCATACCCTACCGGTGAGATCTCTCAAGTGTCCCGAGTCCAACAAATTGTCAAAATTTGACGGACTGTTTCTTCCAATCCACAACTCATACAGTCCATTTGTTTGATCCCATGGGGTCACATGAGGCTCCTCTACAATGGCCGATCTTGGTTTTTAACAACTTGAAGCCATTTTCAATTAGTAGCATTTTTTCACCTGCTCAAAAAACCGTCAGTTTCTTGCAAGGAAAAGTTGCAAGATTGGCTAGAATTGATTATGTTCCTCGTGTACACAAACCAACATTGTGAGTACATCCGGGTGGGCATTTTTATGCTAGGCATGCCCCTTTCATGCATCCCAAAGTACCAGAACATCGAGAGTCATACCCTACCGGTGAGAACTCTCAAGTGCCATGAGTCTAGAAAATTGTCAAAATTTGATGGACTATTTCTTCCAATCCACGACACATACGGTCAATCTGTTTGATCTCATGGGGTCACGTGAGGCTCTTCTACAATGGCCTATCTCAGTTCTTGACGACTCAAAGCCATTTTCAACTAGTAGCATATTTTCGCCTCCTCAAAAAACTGTCAGTTGCTTGCAAGGAAAGGTTGCAAGATTGGCTAGAATTGGTTCTATTCCTCGTGTGCACAAACTGACATTGCGCATGCATCCAGGTGGGCATGTTTACGCTAGGCATGCCCCTATCATGCATCCCAAAGCACCAGAACGTCGAGAGTCATACCCTGCCGGTGAGATCTCTCAAGTGCCCTGAGTCCAAAAAATTGTCAAAATTTGACGGACTGTTTCTTCCAATCCACGACACATACGGTCGATCTGTTTGATCTTGTGATGTTGCGTGAGGCTCATCTACAATGGCCTATCTCAATTTTTGATGACTCGGAGCCATATTCAATTAGTAGCATTTTTTTGCCTGCTCAAAAAACTGTCAGTTGCTTGCAAGGAAAAGTTGCAAGATTGGCTAGAATTGATTATGTTCCTCGTGTACACAAACCGACATCGCAAGTGCATCTAGGTGGGCATGTTTACACTAGGCATGCCCCTTTTGTTCATCCCAAATCACCATAACATCGAGAGTCATACCCTACCGGTGAGATCTCTCAAGTGCCCTGAGTCCAAAAAATTGTCAAAATTTGACGGACTGTTTCTTTCAATCCACGACACATACGGTCGATCTGTTTGATCCCGTGGGGTTGCGTGAGGCTCCTCTACAATGGCCTATCTCAGTTTTCAATGACTCGAAGCCATTTTCAATTAGTAGCATTTTTTTGCCTGCTCAAAAAACCATCAGTTGCTTGCAAGGAAAAGTTGCAAGATTGGCTAGAATTGATTATGTTCCTCCTGTGCACAAACTGACATCGCGAGCGTGTCCAGGTGGGAATGTTTATGCTATTCATGCCCCTATCATGCATCCCAAAGCACTAGAACATCTAGAGTCATACCCTACCGACGCAATGTAGAAGTTGCTTGACAACTTTTTTGACAATTTTTTTGACAACAATGACAATTTTTGCTCAAATTGTATCTAGTCTCAATCTATCACCCCTATGACCCGATAATGACTTAAATAATTATCCATGATTATACAAGAATCAAGAATGCTCATGATTGACCAGGGACACATCACATATACTCAAAACATAGTCACAAAACATTGTCACATATTATTCAAATCAGCTCTTGGTTATTTGATTATACAAAAAATTGTCTTACAAATAATCTCATGGGCTTTTATACAAAATTTGGCATTACAATATATGTGATTCATCTCATCGCCATGTTAATATACAAATCATCTCATGGGCTTTTATACAAAATTTGGCATTACAATATGTGCGATTCAGCTCATCGCCATTTTAATATACAAAATTTGGCATGTACATATGTACAAATCAGCTCATTGCCACTTAAATATATAAAATTATGCCCCTACACATGTAAAAATCATCTCATGGGCATTTATATATACAAAAAATGAATATAGAACAATTCATCGACGATATATACAAAATTCTCAAAATCATTCTACTCTAAACCGTAGAATCAATCAAGTGAGCCTTCAGGATCAGCTCTAACCCGTATTGTATCAAGTATTGCCTCATGGTCAGATTCACAAACTTTCCATAAAATCTTGTTATGAGGTCTGCCACGATACTTCATCAAATGAATATTTATTGCAACAACAAGGTTAGAGAAATGAAGAATATGTCTGTGTGTTTCAAAGTCCTCGAACAACCAAACATCAGAATTCTTGATAGGGTATTTCTAAAGCCATGTTCCTGTCATGACAACAGAACCTATTGGATACTCAATACCCTCTTCGTCAATGATTGTGGTTGTCAATTTTATTTTAGGCTCGACACAACGATACAAATAGTAATCTGTTCCTTCTTCATTGCTCTCTTCTGCAACAACTGCATACACATGACTTGCATTTTATAAAGTGTTAATTAATACCA
This sequence comes from Cryptomeria japonica, assembly GCF_030272615.1. Lineage (NCBI taxonomy): Eukaryota > Viridiplantae > Streptophyta > Pinopsida > Cupressales > Cupressaceae > Cryptomeria > Cryptomeria japonica. The sequence continues at coordinate 40,282,051 of NC_081413.1, read as the reverse complement.
AAAATAAAGTATGATGTACAACAAAATGCACCAAAAAGAATACTTGTAAAAAAATTAACTCAAAAAATCACCTGAATCCATTAGGTCGGATACATGGTCAAAATCCACTGATGTCTCCATCTGGCTCAACTGTAGTGCTTTGGGAATTTGATATGAATCAATGGGAACCAGCGATCTACAAGACCATTTGTCAACCCCACTCTTCTAATTTACATTCTTCCCACAAACAACACATGCATGAAGAGCAAAAACATACCATCTGTCTCGTATAAATTACTAGTGAACTTGAATTTGAACACATAAATGAGTGCATGTCACTCGATCCTACAACTGTACAACAATCTAGATAGTTTTCAATGTTAGATTCAGTAATCAACCAAAAATATCTACGAACCAATGACGTACCTGGATTACCTGGACCCATCGTAGACTTACATCATCACACAATTGTTTCTGCATCTACCAACTTAGCACCACCTTCGTACTTCAATTCTTCCCTGTCTAGGGCTCTTTTCACACATGCTCCTGCACCATCGTGCTCTCCCTTACCATGTCCAACCTTAGTGAAATTCCAAAAATGTTGTACACCACTTGTCACATGCATCCTTGTCAGCCAATAAAACATCCTTGCATTCTTGAATTGTGTAGTGCAATTATCTGACCATATTAAGTGTCGGTTGTATCATATGTTCCTTTCCCTTAAACTATCATAGAAAACTTTAAACCATCCTTGTACAAATTCTGATGAATGAGTACGATCATCACTTATGTAGAAGTGATACTCTCTTACAACCTTTCTATCCTCCTCTATGCTATCATCTGCATGCATGAATGCTACATGTACAAAAATAGAAACTTGTGTAGAGTGATAATACATGGATTGCACTTCATTTTGAGGTTGTAGAGTATAATTTTCAGCAAAATCAACGATAGAGACAATGGTGCCAAGAGGAAATGTGTCCTTACACAACTTGAATTGCTCATCTAACCATCGAGCTCTATGTGTATGCATTATGTACTCATAAACTAGTCTCTCTCGAAACATTTTCATAAATTGAGCTACACATATATCATTTTTCACTAGCTCACATTTCTCAAATCTTTTCCATCTTTAACTCCATATGTGACTGTCTTGTATTTTCCAAAAGAAACTAGTTTCGTACCAATTTCATGTGTGCTCTCCAAATGTATGCATCTTGGTAAACGTTGCAAACCACCACATATAGCACAAGAACCTTCCAAACAAGGCATCTTATAATAAATGCAACCATCATGTCTATTACATAACACACTTGAAATAAATTCTCTTGCTGACTTAGGAGGTGCTTGTATATTACATTCCTGCAAAACATCGTTAGTGTGCAAAGTAGAACAAATATGATGAAAAATATCATAATTCATGGAAAATTCAATATGCATCCTACAACAACACATGGTGCGTACATGATTAATCTTAATATGAAAAGGCTTTGCCATTTCAAAAAATCTTTGAGAAATTTTTATTTGAGGAAACTTTTGAAGGAATCTTTCATAAAATTTAGTTTGAGTCATATCCAAATAGTGTTTCGCATGTGGCTCATGATTTTTAGACCCAATTCGCCTTCTAACAACATCTCTTTGGTTGGGTGATACTCTTGTGTTGTCATGCCAAAAAAAATTTGATTTAATGTTTTTAGTGCATCTACAACAACCTTGTCTTTGCATGGTAGTCTACCTAGGAATGGCCCAAAGAGAATTATTGATAGGTTCCTCTATTTGTTCTCACCTCTTTAATGCTTTACTTAATGTTGTTCTACTAACGTTCAATGACTTACTTGTTTTGCTTATCAAACGATCTTTTTTTATTCTCTTGCTCATTATGGTTGATGTAATGACACGTCGAGTAGCATTAGAATCTTTACTACGTGCTTTTGAACCAATAGATTGATATGCATCAAATAGATTTCTGACAATAGTTCTTTCACTATTACTTTCAGATGATCTTAGGTCTAGAATTTTCATTGTCTCTCTAAAATTCAAATTTTTAATCATTTGAACAATTAATTGACATCTTGCGGTTTGATTTAAGTTTTTAAAATTGTTGTTGCCATATTCTTTTAACCATTCTCCCACAAGTTCGTTCATTCATTTTATTGGACATTGACTTCAATATATTCTCATCAATGTCAATTAGATACTTTGGTTTCCTACAAATGATTCTAGGAGGTGTTAACATTGGTGCATTATGTACATTAGGTTCAAATGGTAAATTATCAAATGTTTCTTCTTCAATTGCATTAGGTTCAAACACTAAATTATCAAATGTTTCTTCTTCAATTGCATTAGGTGCATTATATTCATTTGGTAAATCGAATTGAGATGTTGAGGTTGACATACCTTCTTCTCCCATTGTTCTTATGTCACACAATTTCTTCATACGCTGCCTTTGTCTTTCCTTTTGAGCCTCTCATTGTCCCATCGTTCCTCGCTTGTTCTTTCCCATGGTTCAGATTGGTTGACCTAAATAGAATCATATTACATATATATGTAAAGAAAAGTTCAAAAACAAATAAATAACCATAAGTATGCAGCTTATCACTATTTTTTGGAATCAAACTATTAAACAATCACAATTTAATCATTTGAAACCATGCAAAAACAAAAAACTAATAAAAACAACAATTCAATCATTTGAAATCATGCAAAAAACAAAAAATTCACTTACTTTTATGTAGACAACAGTGATAGAAGTGCAGACAGTTCCAGTGGGGCCTTCAATGACCTCAAAAACTTATTTTGAGGCCGTTGAGGCTCTTGCGCAACTAAAACTATGTCTATAAACCACGTATGCGCTGCTAGGCCATAAAAGTTTGGCAAGCCCAACGGTATTCTCAGCTTATGAGTAATAAGTACTGCGTATGTGCTTATGAGTAAAAAGTACCACGTACGTGCTAATAAGCCTTTAAAAAGTTATGGAAGGGGTATGGAGGAAGGGAGAGGGAGAGAGGGAGAGAAGAGGGGGGGAAGGGATAGAGAAGGAGAGGAGAAGGGAGAGGGAGAGAGAGGGAGAGAGGGAGAGGAGAGTGGAGAGGGAGAGAGAGGGAGAGGAGAGGGGAGAGAGGAGAGAGAGGGAGAGAGGAAGAGAGGAAGAGAACATGGGAGGAAGGGAGAGGTGGAGGGAGGGAGGGAGGGCGAGAAGAGGGGGGAGGGAGAGAGAGAGAGAGAGAGAGAGAGAGAGAGAGAGAGAGAGAGGAGAGAGAGAGAGAGAGAGAGAGAGAGAGACAGATAGACAGAGAGACAGAGATAGAGAGAGAGAGAGGGACAGAGAGAGAGGGAGAGAGGGAGAGAGAGAGAGAGAAGGAGGGAGAGAGACAGACAGACAGACAGACAGACAGACAGACAGACAGATAGAGAGAGAGAGTGAGAGTGGGAGGGGGAGAGAGAGAGAGAGGGAGGGGAAAAGGAGAGAGGGAGAGGAGAGGGAGAGAGAGGGAGAGGAGATGGGAGAAGGAAAGAGAGGGAGAGAGAGAGATAGGAGAGGGGAGAGGGAGAAGAGAGGGGAGAGGGAGAGAGAGGGAGAGAGGGAGAGAACATGAGGGGAAGGGAG
>NC_081413.1:40180000-40277965 GCF_030272615.1 Cryptomeria japonica | reverse complement strand
ATCCATTTTGTAAAATAATCTATGGCTGTAATGATAAACTTGTGTCCATTTGCAGATGTCGGGTGAATCTTGCCAATAAGATCCAATCCCCATTGAGAAAAGGGCCATGGAGATATCACAAAATGAAGCTCTTGGGCTAGTGCATGAATATAGTTTCCATGGATCTGGCATTTGTAGCACTTCTTAACAAAATCGTGAACATCTTTTTCCAGAGTGGGCCAATAATAGCCAGCACAAATCAACTTTTTGGCTAAGCTCAGACCATTGAAATGGCCCCCACATATACCATCATGAACCTCGTGTAAAGCCGTTTGTGCTTCGTCAGAATCCAAACACCTGAGGAGGGTATGGTCAAAGGAACGACGGTCAAGGGTGTCGGCAATGATGACATATTTGGCCGTCTGTCGGATGAAGGCTCAGCGTTGGTTAGTGGAAAGGTTAGGTGGTAAGGTTTGGGATTTCAAATATTGATATACATCATTGTACCACGGGGAGTTGGGACCAACAAGAACGCACATCACATCTGTTGTCGGAATGTCAAAAGAAGGGACAAGCAACTGTTCAACCAAAAATTCACATTTGTCCATATTGTTTGGCATATTTAACATGGAAGCGATCATAGCCATCACATCTGTCAACTTGTTTTGCATTCTTGGGAATTGATTGAAATTGATAGCCATGAATTTTGTCATGACAAAATCTACCATATGCTTATAGGGAATAAGCTTTTCATCTTTTGTTTCGTAGTCATCATTCACTTGTCGGATGACTAATTGAGAATCTCCATAGACTTGCAAATGTGTGATATTCTAGTGGACTGCTACTCAGAGTCCTGTGACCAGTGCTTCATACTCTACAATGTTATTGGTACAATGAAAAGTTATTCTGTAGGACTTGGGAATAGCATCACCTTCAGGGGTGACAAACAAGATGCCTGCTCCAGACCCGAACTTGGTATGGGATCCATCAAAGTATAACTTCCATTCATTAGAAGATGTGAGAGCAAAGACTGATTCATCTAGAAAATCAGTCAACATGGGATGATCATCATAAATAGGAGCCTCTGCAAGTTGATCTGCTATGACTTGTCCTTTTATCGCCTTTCACTCCATATACTCAATATCAAATTCACTGAGGATCATAACCCACTTTGCTAGGCGACCCGTCAAAGCTGCTCTACTAAGCAAGTATTTTAGGGGATCAATTTTTGCAACCAGCAATGTTTGATGATTTAACATATAGTGTCAGAGTTTCTATGTTGCAAAGACCACTGCTAAGCATGCCCTTTCAATAGTTGAATAATTCAGCTCATAGCCTACTAGTGTCCGGCTGATATAATAAATAGCTCTCTCTTTGCCGTTCTCATCCTGTTGGGCCAAGAGAACTCCTAGTGCCGTTTTAGTTGCAGAAATATACAATATAAATGGCTTTCTTTCTATAGGAGGCATTAGAATAGGCGGCAACTACAAATAGTCCTTGAGAGCTTGAAAGGCTGACTGACATTGCTCAGTCCATTTAAAAGCGACACCTTTATGCAATAGATGCTAGAATGGATGATAATGCGACATTTTGGGAAATAGCTAGATGTCCAATTCAGGCTTGAAACTGGTCAACATCAATGTCTGTCGGGATAGTGGACTCAATTAAAGCTTTATCTAGGACTGCATGATGCATGGGGGACATTTTCAGCAACTCAAGGATTGATATTTGTGCAGGTGTCTTTCCTAGATGATCCAAGAGATTATACTGACTTGTAGGAGTTGGTTTAGGAGGAGCTGCAGGACCTCCTTTCAGGACTATTTTGGATCGACGAGTGGTGACTGCACAAGAAGGATCTTGTCCCTTTATTCTTAGGGTGGAAACATACTCATTTGATGCACGAAAACAATTGATGACATTGTTATAACCAGTATTTGCATAATTTGCTGTTTGGGTAGAGTTTGAAGAAGACACTTTACCCTTGTCATGATCAAGCAAAGGAGTTTTGAAAATGGTATGATCAGTGTTAGAGGTTGCGTTGGGCAGATCTACCTCAATTACTCCTTGCTCTAACAAGTCTTGAATCATATGTTTTAATTGAAAACATGACGTGGTTCTATGTCCTTTTGACCGATGCTACTCATAGTATGCATTATCATTCCACCAATGCGGTTTTACCACTGGTTCTGCCTTGGTATCTAGTAGCTTAATAAATTTTTCTTGTATTAATTGTTTCATTACTGACTCAATAGGCTCTCCCAATGGTGTAAATTGTTGAGGAGGCCCATCCCTTGATCGGAAAGGTTTGCGTTGCTAGTTTTGTTGCTGACCTTGTTGTTGATTATATTGTTGAAGATGTTGTTGGTATTGCGGCTGTTGAGTAACATTGCTCACTGGTGTTTGATTTTGTTCCATAGTTGACATATTAGGAACACTCAATTTCTTGATTGTGAACGGGGGTTGATTTGTATTCACCACTCTTGCATCAACAACTCCATCATTAGTGACATTCTTGTTTTTATACCAAAATCTATTTCTGTCCCCCGAATTGTTTGTGTTGTCACTGTCTTTGTTAAGCTTAATGATTCCCTTGGCTACAAGAGCAGTTTCAATGTTCATCCCTTTCTTAATGAGTTTCTCTATAGTACTGGGACTTTTCAATTTGAGTTCATACATCATTTCTGGGACCAAATTTTGGATAAACAAGTTCACTTGTTGTTCTTCAGGTATATCTAGGGAAGAATGACTATACAAGCTTCACCATCGTTGCAAGAAAGTCACTAATGGTTCACCTTGCTTTTGCTTGGTATTACATAAATCTGACATAGTCACGTCACTATTGATGTTGAATGCGAAGTGAGATATAAACTTTTGAGCCAGTTCCGGCCAAGTCTTTATGTATCCTGGCAGATGCGAATACCAATCCATGGCTTGTCCCATGAGACTTCGTGCAAATAATCGCATTAAATATGTTTCCTCGTAACTCACTTTAGTACATGCCGTGAAAAATGCTCAAATGTGATCTTTTGGATTGCCATTCCCTTTATATTTCTCAAAATTAGGTGCTTCAAAATGCTTAGGGAATGGAGGCATGTATAAGCTCTTGTGAAATGGATTAGGACATAAATCTTGATCTGTATACAACTTCTTTGTTGCTTTAGTTTCTAATGCATCAACTTGTTATTGCAACTTCTCAAGCTGTTGCGCAATTGTATCAGATTTTGGGGGTCCATCATTAATCCCAATGGGTACTCTTTGTCGATACATCGTGTTTCCGATCGATTGTTGATGCTCTGAAATGGCCATTTTTGGTGTCTCCAACATATAATGTTCTTGGTACATCCCTTGTTGTTGTGGTTGTGCCATGCCCTGATATTGACCTTGTTGCTATGCTTCTTGTAGCCTAGGGTGATATTGCAATTGAGGGTGTTGTTGATATTGCACAGGCGCCAATTGCGGTTGTGAAGTATGATAGCTTGTTTGTTTTGGCACATATTGAGGCACATGTTGTTGTCAATGCTGACGAATCAGAATTTGCTGACTTTGTGCCAATTGTTGTCGTGGTGTAGATCCCATCATTCGCAAAAAACTTTGTTTGGGTGGTTTTTGTTGTTTCTCCTTAAGATGGGGTATGGCACTTGCATTAACTTGTTGTGTTGTTTGTCCAATCCATTGTGATGATTTCAAGTTTGCATTAACTTGTAATGGGGCAGAAGGCGCTGCAATTTGTTGTCGAATGCGACATTGTTGTTGTTGTACATTACTTGTTTGCACATTCAATTGTACCTTTTGTGTATTACTCAATTGTTGCAACAATTGTTGTTGGTGCAAACCACTATCCATAGCTCTTTGTGTCGCCATTATTGAAGGATCTGTCACAATAGTGTTTGGCAAATATATTGAGCTTAATGAGACATAAGAACTTTGTTGCATCGTGGAATTGTTTTGGACATTGGTGATATCAGGAATTCCAGTCGTGAAGCTTTCTTGCATCTTAGATTTTGATCCAATTTTATGCATGTAAGGAACCACTTCTTGTTGAGGGATAGTTGTCAATATTTGTGTGGTCTTCATTTGATCTTGTGTTATAGGTGTTGTGTTGAATAATGGATTATTTATTGTCTCAAATGGTGACTTTTGAGGAATAGTCACTGTCAATGCCTTTGAAGCACATTTACTCATCAAGGTAGGTTGAGTTTCTTGTTGCATATTTTCTTCATTTGGATGCAAAGAGAAACTTAACAGCTCACTGCCTTGTTGTTTTTGCACATTGATATGCTCACTTGAGGAGATCACATTACTCATCATGTTAAGATATTTTTGTGGGAACATCTTAAAGACCTTGTTCAAGAATTTATCCATCTTTTTTGTCAACTTTGGATCTTGAAGGAACATGTCAACATCATCAGAAGCATCAAAATTGATGAAGAATCTGGTTGGACATTTGGATTTGTTTCTTGTTGAATGCCTTGATCTGAACCAAATCCTTGTGAAAGAGTTTGTTCCTCATGTAACGTTTGAATTTCATGTTGCAGGTTTGGTTGATTCCAATCGAAAGGTGCATTTCCTCTTGGAGTTGGTGGAACACTCCCATGTCTTGGTTTCATAGGTACAAACACTGGTTCATATAATGGAGGTGGTCCAAGTTGAACCATTCCATATGGTGGTAGTGATGTGTTTGATGAACCTTCAATTTGTACTGTTTGACTAGTTTGAATCTGTGAATTTAATATGTTGTCAATGGGTTGATATGTTGGTTCACCCATCTTTTTAGATTTTGATCTTGTTTCAACAGGCATGTCACTTATGCGAATGCAATATTTTGGAAATTTTCAAGGACAATATATGATATGCAACTAAATGCAAACTAAATAAATGAGAATGCAATCTATGGCAAGAATGCAACCTATGTTTTTGGTTGTTTTTCCAGATTTTGACAAACTTTTGGAATGCAAATCTAAAAGAGACCCTTAGGAAATTGAAATGATGTCTAGACCTCAAAGGACAAAAGGACCAAGTGACAAAAGGACAAAATGACAATGTCTCCCCTATATGCTTGGATACTAAGCTAGGTTTGACCAAATGACAATAATGACAAAAAGAGAAAAGGTTTGATAAGGTCTAGACTTCTTAACAATGACTTAGGGTTTATTCAAAGATCTGGATTACTCAAGTATGACAAAACCTAGTTTGGACACTATATGCTAAGGGACAATTACTATGCAAGTAAACCTAATATGATATGATAATGACCTAAACTTAATGAAGAGACCTAGGGTATGCAAATATGAATGTATGACAATGGTATTACTCTAATGCAAGAGGACACATGCAAATGGCTGACCCTTATTTATATGCAAAGGAGTATGACCTAGGTGAAACCTAACCTTGGTAGTTGAAAATGAATTTGCAAAATGTAAACCTAAGATGAACCTAAATCTAAGTGACATGAATGTTGAGACAAGATATTGAAAAATGTTTGACAACCATGTTTGAAGATGTTTTGAACTTTGTTGGATGAAATACTTTTGTGTTTAACCTTGTTTTGAATCAATTTGTCTTGTTTTTGAAATGAGGCACAATTCAACTTTTGACAAGCAAAGAAGACAAGATACTTCAACTTAGACTCAAGACAATCATGCTCATTCACACATTTCTTATGGTAGGCAAGGACATTAGGTACTTGAGAGGTAGACTCGTTATGAGATTCAAGGAGAATACATAGATGCTTGACCCCACGGGCTCCCATCCACGGCAATCACTTCTCAGGGCAGCCAAGCATCAGTCCCCATCGAAATCTCCCCATGGCGAACTTAGTATCTCTTCCAAGTATCCGAACTTGTCCTTCTCAAGCAACTAGAAGGATTTTTGGCCTCTAAATATAAGGTGTTTAGTAAGGATTTCTGTTAAGCGTTACTCCTTAGTGTGATGCAAGTGTGATTGAGACATTAAGCCCACCAAGATACCAAACAAATGTAGTCATGCAAGCACGATTTAGACCATAAGGTCCTACTTAGATGTTGATATGAGAAAGTGTTCAAGGGTCATCACTTCCCAAGTAACTGCAATTCCCACGTAGCCCTTCCTTCAAAGCTTTTGCCCATCAGGTATTTGTTTATAGTGAGTTATAATGCCAAGGTATTCTAGCCGTACTCACTTTGGGTCATTCCCTTCTCACGATTGTCACTTGCTTGCAAAAGCAAATGGTCGAGAAGTCAGGCCCTCTAAAGGTGACACACAATCAAAATCATGAGCATGGTATCGAAGATCTGGATTTTTTATCACCCTAAGAAGGATGAGAGCATACCCTCCTACTCCAATGTCACACTTAACAATCAAAGAAAACATACATTCATTCCATCCTATTTAGAAATCATACTAGGTGCCTAAAAATTAATTACAAACACAAAGTTTAGTTGTAGTCCAAAGGCAACCTGCAAAACCCAAGTCAAAAGTTTGATATGTTTAGTCTTTGACTATCGAACCTACATAAAATGTGTTAGTATTTTCATTTGTTGTCTTTTTCATGCATATGCCAAGGTGCTGCACAAAGAATCAGTACCAAAAAAACCAAAAAGAAGAAACAACATGCGAAACAAAACAATTTTCAAGTGAAAAACACTGCCTTTTACCTATGTTTCTGGCCCTACACAGGCACAAAATGCTTGACATAGGCATAGAATGCTTGACATAGGTGCGGATTGTCCTTGACACAAGCGCAAAATGATTAACACAGGCACAAATTGTCTCACACAGGCACAGCAGTCCCCAGAAAACCCTGCATTACCCTATTTCTTGGGTTTTTGACCTGCAAATCATCTCAAAAGCACTCAAAAGCATTGTTAGGGGGGTAGTTCACGTCGGGTTCACCAATTAATGTAGCTAGGAAATCAGAAATCATCAAACCAAATCAATTATTAGTCATAGCTCAATCACAAAAGCTCAAATGCAATGATCAATCCCAATTACATCCAATAGAGACATGAAAGCAAAACATTCAAGATTAAAAACTAAGCAAACCAAATGCAGATCTGAATGTCTCCTTCATGTGGCTCCATTGTCCTTCTTTCTCCTTCAAATATCTTTGTTGTGGATCTCACCTACAAGTGCATACACATGAGATGAAAGCAAGTAGACAAGATTGTAGTGCAAGAATACTCGAAGCGTGATTGATTTGACAAAGTGATTAGATGGGATTGAAGAAATTCATCCAATTTGTAGACAAATTGGAGAAAAGATCAAATTAGCATGAAGAGATTCAAATGGAAATTGCAAATCAAAAATGTCAATTATGACAAATTATGACAAATTTGCACTTTCTATGCAAAATTGATTGATTGATAATTCATGACAATATTATGACAACTTTCTATGTCAAAATTGATTGATTGTCAATTATGACAAATTATGACAAATTGAAATGTCATTCCCATAAAATTAGGAGAAAAATAGAAGGAAATTAGGAATTTAGTGAATTAATTAATAATTTTTCATTTATTAATTAATTCACAAAGAGGGAATTTAGAAATTGATGAAAAATTAGGTAAATCAATTAATAATTTGTCATTTATTAATTAATTCACAAAAAGAGGAATAGTTAGTCAGCCAATTAAATAAACATTTAATTGTGACAAGAAGACTTAGGATAAATAAACTATTTAACCTAGAGGGAGAAAGGACAAACAAGGTTAAATGAATAAATCATGAAACCCTAGAAGATAAATTAGAAAATGCAAGAATGACAATTAGGTCTTGACATTGATTCGATTTGGTCATGATTCTAAATTGACAAAAGACCAATACTGCCAAATGATTTGATTAATAAATGCACCAATTGATGAGGAACAATGACTAATTGATCCAAATTGACACAATTGAGAAAGACGACAATTGATGACAAATTGATCACAAAAATGACAAAATTGACAAGGACAAAGATCGATGACAAAATAGATTGCGAAATGACAAGATTGAAAATGACCACGATCGATGACAAATCGATCGCAAGATGAGAAGATTGATGACAAATTGATCAAAGGACAAGGATCGATGACAAATCGATCACATGATAACAAGATTGATAAGAGAACAAAACCCTAATTAGGATTGACGATGTCCAAAATGATGACAAATGAATACGCACATAGATGCAATAGGATAAGATTGACTGAAATCATGACAAATATTGTTATCGACAAGACCAAATTCGAAAGCGAGACAAATGAGGAATGCAGAAGAAGGACTCGATGCTCGCAAATGATAAAGACCAAGTGCGAATCATAGGAGAAATGTTAATGCGACACAAAAACCTAAAATAAGGCAATGCGCCAATGTTAAAGTACAAATCCGGAAGCTTTGACCATTTTTAGGTGTCTACAATTGGCATTGACAAAACTGGTTAATCTAGAGAACCAGTATATGTGCTAAGATTTGTGATTAATGTCTAACACTGATCGATGTAGTGGTATCGGTGGAAGTGGTGTATCTCAGTAGCAAAGGTGATGACTTGTAAACACATGGAAACAACATTAGAAATAGATGACCAAAGTTTAATCAGGTCAAGGAAAGACAGACTAAGCTAATCAGTCTAAAACTCAAGAAGATCAGTGTTGAGATCGGATCTTCAGGTTGGTCATTCTAATAATGATGAAGTCACAAAAGGTGACTTAGGAAAGAAGGCTTGAGGCTGTATGCAAACCAGAACCTCACTGGAAAATAGGGGAAGAGACTTGATGCTAGCACAACAAATTGGCAATCAAAGGATGAACCGGTAATATAGAGCGGACTGGTATACTGGTAGACAGGTAAAGGAAAAGGAAGATAGGTGATCACCATAAATATCAGATCGATGATAAGTTATTTAGTTGCGGTGGAAAAAGGTGAGTTGGTGAGCTTGTGTCTATGCCAAACTAAGAGTTGGTGAAGTAAACTTCAGTCATCGTGCAATTAAGCCATTATTACTTGCAGATTTTTTGGTTCACATTTATATGACTGAACCCGACCTAGAAATCACTATTTTGGGGGGATGCAGTGGCAAAATTGGCTGAGTAGTTGGCAGAATTTTTGCATGGCATGCAAAGAAAGAGTGGGAAGATTTGAATTCAAAATCTATCAAAAATATGTGATTGCATTGATTAAGGAAACACTTGAAGGTGACGACAAAGAATGTATAAAGTATTTTGAGTTCATTCAAAATATTTTTTATCATAAAATTTGTAAAGTATAGATCATGTGCAAAGAGATCCAAAAAGTGCAGAGTGGAGTGTGAGGAAGTGGTAAAAGATTTAGCAGAGTAGAGAGTGTATGACGTAGACTGACAAACTACAAATTCAGGCATAGGAGGATTGATAGAGTGTAGAGCTGAGGGCAAAGAGGACTGGCAGAGTGTAGAGCCGAGGATAGGAGGACTGGCAGAGTGTAGAGATGAGGGTAAAGAGGACTAGTAGAGTGCAGAGCCGAGGATAGGAGGACCAATAGAGTGTAGAGCCAAGGGTATAAGCAGAAAATTGGTATTGTCCAGAGCAAACACAACCGGTGTGGATAGAGTATGATTTATATTGTGATATGATCGAGCTACCAGTAGCTACTTAAATCCCTTAAACAGGTGGAATTTAACAGGTCCCTTTGTAATTGATGTTCCTAAGTCCTTTAACCAAGCTATGTTTCATAGGGTAAAAGAACTAACAAGCCTTAAACAAAATCCCTTAACTGGGTGGCACCTAATAGTGCCTTTGTAATCTCCTAACAAGGATGGCTCTTCACTAAGAGTACTCCATTAGAGCAAATTTTGTGAGTTCCTACTCACACTATGGTTTTCACCCATTTGGGTTTCCATGAGATATATATTGGTGTCATTGTATATCTTTTCATGCATGCATATTATTCTGTAGTAATTATGTGTATTGATGATTATTAAGATAGTGCAGATTTGAGTTAAATTTTTTAATTGTGTAAAACTGGTAAGGTGTTGATTCACCCCTCCCCTCTCAGAACCGATTGGGACTAACAAAAAGCTAGTTGTGGTACCAAGGATTAGGCAATGTGAATTTTGATAATCTGGTTAAGATAAGAAAGAACCGGTGTGTGAGAAACATACCTCAGATCATAAAACCTCTAGCACATTCTATGATGAATATGTCAAAGGTAAGCAAGCAAAGATCAACTTTAAAACAAAGGAATATAATACCTAAAGACCTTTGGAGTTGAAACATATTGACTTATGTGGGCCAACAAGAACAAGATCATTGGTAGGAGAAATGAATTTCATGTTGTTCATAGATGATTACTCAAGAATGACTTGGGTAACCTTCCTACATGATAAATCACAAGAATTTTAGAGATTCAAGATTTTTTAGGAAGATGGTGGAAAATGAAAGTGGATATTGGGTAAAATGCTTAAGGCCAGACCAGGGTGGAGAATTTTATTTCAATGAGTATGTTTACTACTGTGAGAGACATGGAATCCGAAGACAATATTCACCCACATGGACACCTCAACAAAATGGGGTGGTAGAGAGGAAAAAAAGGACAGTGAAGCAGATGGCTAGGACAATGTTGAATGAGGCCAACATACCGGATATATACTAGAAGGAAGTAGTTCATACTTCAGTCTACACATTACACCAGGTACAGTCAAGAGTGAATAGAAGAATGAATCCTTATGAGTTATGGTATGAAAGAAAACCATCACTCAAGCACATCAAAGTGTTTGGAAGTAAGTGTTTCATCAAGAGAGATTTTGACGGATTAGGAAGTTTTGATTCCTGAAGTGATGAAGGAATCTTCTTGGGATACTCAACCAACAGTAAAGCCTACAAATGCTACAACAACATATTGAAAAGGGTGGTTGAGAGTGTAAATGTGAGAATAAATGAAGACTCACATAGAGGAAAATCTTGACCGACACCTTACATTGATGATTCAGATGTTGAATATAAAGAACAATCTGACAATGGACTGGCAGAAGATGCACCAAACAAGATCCCCAACCAGTATGTGTAGAAGAATCACCTGGAAGAATAGATCATAGGAGATAGGAATGAAGGTGTGGAGACCAGAAGGAGATTAGCCAGGGAAAGTGAGCAAGTAAATTTCTACCTCATGACTGAAGCAGAGCCCAAAAAATTTGATGATGCTAGCAAAAGTGAGAAGTGGGTAGATGCCATGGATGAAGAATTGAGACAAATTAACAAAAATCAGACTTGGGAACTTGTTCGTAGACTAGCAGACAAAAAATTCATAGGTACCTAATGGGTCTACTAGAACAAGATTAATGAAGAAGGTAAGATAGTCTGGCATAAAGAAAGGTTAGTTTGCAAAGAGTATGCTCAAGTGGAAGGTATTTATTTTGAAGAAACCTTCACACTGGTGGCTACGTTAGAGGCAATAAGAATGTTTTTAGCTTTCTCAACCTACAAGGGACATAAAGTATATCTAATGGATGTAAAATCTTCTTTTATAAATGGTAATCTTGAAGACGAGGTGTATATGGAAAATCCAGAAGGGTACTTGTTGCATGAAGATAAGAGTTTTGTATGCCGGTTGAAGAAAGTCTTGTATGCTTTGAAGTAGGCTCTTGGAGCATGGTATTTCTGCTTAGACAATTACTTGAAGGAGCAAGGATTTGAGAAAGGGAATGCAGACAACAACTTGTATTTCAAGGTAAATGGAGATCACATGATTATAGTTGTTGTATATGTGGATGATATTGCGATTGGTGGAGACAAGGACATCATGCCCAAAGAATTTGCAGATCAGATGAAGGCATAATTTGAGATATCCATGCTGGGTGAGTTGTCCTATTTTTTTGGTTTGCAGATCAATAGGAGAAAGGAATATTTATCTCGCAAACCAAGTATGCTAAAGGCATTCTAATGAAATTTCAAATGGAGGACAACAAACTGGCAAGTACTCCCATGGTAACCGGTTGTAAGTTGTGTAGACTAGATGAGTCACTCGAAGTTGAGCGAACACTGTATAGGTCTATGATTAGCAGTCTTTTATATCTAACAACATCTAGACCAGATATTGTACAAGTTGTTTGTATGGTAGCAAGATTCCAAGATGCTCCTAAACAGTCTTACCTCAATGCAGTTAGAAGTATATTCAAGTATCTGCAAGAAACTATCAACTATGGTCTGTGGTATCAAAAGAAAGGAGACTTCTATTTGTAGGCTTATACTGATGCAGATTGGGTAGGAAGTGTAGATGACTAAAAAGTACAAGTGGATGTGATTTCTATTTAGGACATTGGTTAGTATCATGGCACAGCAAGAACAACGATAACTTTAAGAAACCGCCCCTCGAAAAATTGTATAAAATCTTGGCGAATATTTTTTTTTTTCTAAAAATAATAATAAAGTTTATTGGTGAATCCTTCCTTTTTATAAAAAAAAAATTAATCCTATTGGCGAATTTGTTTATATCAATTTTTTTTGGTAGAAAATATTGGCAAATCTTGGGAAATAATCATTGTATGCATTAATTACTATTGCCCTCTTTCTATTTTGTGAGATTAAATTTACAAACAATTTGTAATACTCATGGGGCCAAAAATCGCTTTTAGACCACTGGTTTTCATTGAAGTCAACAATTCAAAAGCAATTTCAAACCCCATGAGCATTACAACTTGTAGGTACATTTTACCTCATGGAATACAATGAAGGTCATTAGATTATATTTTAAATCAGTGGTGGAAACAAAAGATTGTTGATATAATCCTAAAGTAACTAATAATTATGATATATTATTGGTGAATTAATTTGGATTTCTACAATAAATTATAAAATGTTGGTGAATCTAATCCAATCATGTATCAAATATTGTGGCGAATCTTTAAGTTAAAAATAAATAAATAAATAAATTCTCTGGCGATTTAAATAAAATTAAAATAAAAATTTGTAAATATTTGGCAATTTGGGTCACCTTAAAAGTTGAAATTATTAGCCAAATTTGATTCCCAAATTTCAAAAAATAGCCAATTGGCGAATAATAGCCACTAAAGTTTTCACTGAACAAGAAGCAAGATTAAGTGTCATTGTCTACTACTGAGGCAGAGTATATAGAAGTTGCTATATGTTGTTCAAAAGTTTTATGGATGAAGCAGACAGTGAAAGACATACAGGTGGAGATACCAGAACCTATTCCAATCTGGTGTGATAACTCAAGTGCAATCAACATCTCCAAGAATCCAGTAATGCACTCAGGAACAAAACACATTGCAAACAAGTATCACTTCTTGAGGGAGAAGGTAGCAGACAAAGAGGTCATAGTAGAATATGTTCCCATAGGAGAGTAGATAGCTAACATATTTACCAAGCCACTTCCTCCGGGTCCATTTGAGTACTTGAGACAAAAGATGGGAGTTGTCCCACCATCCACCAACACTTAAATGCATAGGAGAATGCATGATTTAGGGGGAGTCACCCACTGTTACTCTCTTATGACTCTTGAATCATGAAGCATGGACATAGGGGGAGATTGTGCCCTAATCGGTTATAGTCAAGAGAAAGATTATTGGTGATAGACTAAAGCTCCCTTTGCCATTATTGTCAAAGGGGGAGAGAAACCAGAAAAGAAGACAATGTTGACATCAATGCCAAAGGGGGAGATTGTTGGCATTGAGTTGTCATTGATGTAAACCGGTATTACAGGATACTGGTAGAAGTATGTCAAATCGGTATGAAGAAGATTGAACCGACATAAGGAAGATTAACATGAAGGCTTGTCAATTGATATGGTGGAAGACAAGTAGTTATTGAGACTATCAGTGACTTCATCGGTATGAGGTGAGATGCATGTGTGTGTTAGCATGTTGAGTGATAACTGGTAGAGAATAAACCAGTTTGGAGATTGGCTACCTATTTATGATGAAGAGGTAGAATGTTAAAATGATCACAAATCACCGGAGGTCAAGATGTGCTACCAATGTAGTGTGCACTACCAGTCAGCAGAAGGAGAAGGTCTCATCAGTAGAGGCTTGTGTTGGTATGAGTTTGCTAAATGTTAAGTGTAAACTGACCTTGTCTTGGTGAGATGAGTGTATGGCCAATGAGATGCCATGTGGAACCAAGGTGAAATGCATGCACAAGTCAGTGAAGCTTCCATCGACATGGTTGTTGAAACACCTAGTCGACATTAATGAAACATCCATAAATCACGTAATGATAACATATTGATGTGGCTCAAGGAAGAAATATTGACAGAGAAAGATCAGGGAGTTGTTGGTGCTTGGATCAAACTAAAGAAATCAGATTACAAGAGGACCTCGAGAAGGAAATAGCTGGGTCATAAATGAGTCAACATATTTCAAGGCCAAAAGTCATGGTCGAGATTGCTATCTTTAGAAAGTATGCATTGGATAATGGAAAATGCATACAGATGCATTCCTCAAATGCAAGTTATTGATCCAAGACAGATTGGATCGAATCTAGTGCAGATTTAGCCAGGTTAAGGAAACCCTAACCGTCCTTAGTTTGAATTGATTCTTGCTGGGAAAGCTCAAGTTTAAATATGATGACTTTAGATAGTGACTGTTGTCATTGCAGAGTGAAGGAAAGTGTGAAATCGCTATCTGAGAGTCGAAGAGAAAAACACTTGAAGTGCTTATGAGTAAAGACTAGACTGGTAAGGAGAAGTAGGATAAACCAGTGTAAGGAACAAACTGGTGGAGTGAGCATAGAACATAGAGGTGACAAGCTAGCAAAAGCAACACCTAATAAAGAGTGATCAAGTGTGAGTTGAGGAGTGAAAACATTGTGAGAGGGGACTTAGAAAAGTTATCAACAAAGCCAAGTTGGAGAGTGGGTGGAGAGAATACAGATTGGTAAGGTTGCACAACTTCATTTGCATCAATGATTTCATTTGTAGAACTGAGTTTTATATTGTTTTCACTGAGTTGGAGCTTAGTGCAGGGGTTGTAGCTCCTTTAGGTTGTAGCCTATAAATTGTGCAAGGCTTGGTGCTCCTTTGAGTTGGTGCTCATAAATCAAGGGCTAGAGCTCCTTGGGTTGGTTCCCTAAATATTGTAATTAGATACTCTTTGTGAGGTTGGATTGGAGCAGAAGATCTCCAGCAGCTATTCTCACCGAGGTTTTTCCCACTTTGGGTTTTCCTCATATATCTAGTGTTGTGTGATGCATTCTTGTGCATTTGTTATGTTAATGTTCTAGCAAATCCTTTCACACACCTTGTTTGCACTGTTTGGGGTACCGGTCAGCACTCAAATTGTTTTAGATATTGGGCAAATGCACAAAGTTGGGTCCCAATCCTGCGGAAGTCCATGGGTTGGGAAAAGAGCCCGCTAGAAACGGGTGCCCGATTTTTACAAATCGGGCACTCGTTTCACTTCGGGTGCCTGACCCATTCAAAAACGAGCACACATTTTTCGGAAACGTGTGCCCATTTTGGTTCTAGTGCCTGAAGCTAAATGGGTGCCTATATTTTTCAAATCAGGTGCCCGTTTCGCTTTCCTAGGTACAAAGCAAAACGGGTGCCCATTTTTTGAATTTAAAAAATGGGTGCCCGTTTGTTAAAAATAGGGGCCAGAAACAATCCTTAGCATTGCTTTTTGCTTTGAGATAGGCTTGGTCCCACCAAGCCTATGCTTGGACCTCCAAAAAATGACTAAGGTAAAATGACATTAGATTTCTACATTGGCCTAATTTTTTGAGGGCGTTTCTGATTGAATTTTTTGACGAAACGAAAACCCATTAGAGTTTTCAGTGTCCTGATTTCAGAAATATAAATTTCATAGTGATAAGATTATTTTTACTATTTTTGTATTATTTATTAATCAAAAGTGGAACCTAAACCTAAAATACCAAGGTTCACTAAACCTTTACTAAGTTTTTTGTTTTTAGGATTTTAGAAAAATAAATTATATGACATCGAACTACATACAATTCTTTTGAATATTAAAAAAAAATTTGAAAAATATGAAATTTTCATCAAATTATGGTCATCGTACACTCGATGTTTTGAAAATATGCTTTATTGTTAGTTAAAAATTAATAAAAAAAATATATTCAATTAAAAAATAAGAAAAAATATTCTCATCAATATTTGGTGTCTTAGGTATCATTTCCCAGAAGGATTTGTAAAAATTCATTTATTTGCATCAAAAAAGGGTGGTTGTACACGCATGGTATGGTCCTGAAACAGGCATTTTGAAAAATTGGTTTTTGAACATGCCTACTAAAAAGTGATTTCTACAATGTGGGTATTAAAATAAATTACATATTTGAAAAGTAGACTCCGAGCACTACATTTTCTATTACTGAAGTTTTCTGAGATTCAATCTCTAAGTGCATCAAATTTTGACATCAATCGACAAAAAATTTGAAAAACAGAAAAAACACACCCACTTTTTGCCCAAAAGTAGCACTCAACTTCTTGCAACCACCCTATTATCGGTATCTCCTTGCTAAAGAAAAAGTATTTAAACCATTGATTCACCCCCCTCTTAGTGATTTATTATGTCCAACAAAATTCTCCCCAATATCATTTCTGAGGAACAAGGTGGGTTTGTTCCTGGTCGGGAGACCCCAGAAGGGGCCGTTTTGGCTCATGAAATTTTACATTCTATTTGTTTACAAAATATTCCTGCTATGATTCTAAAATTAGATATGATGAAGGCTTACAATCGGGTTGATTGGGATTTCCTTGTTAAGGTTCTTAAGAGATTTGTCTTTCATGCAAATTGGGTCAAGTGGATATACTCTTGTATATCCTCTCCCTCGTTTTCTGTCATCATCAATGGGTCTCCTAGAGGTTTTTTCTCATCGTCTAGTGGCATTAGGCAGGGTGATCTCCTCTCCCCCATTCTTTTCATTCTTATGGCAGAGGGTCTAAGTAGGGCAATTTGTCATGCTAGGACTACTAGGTTAAGAAAGGGTATCATTTTGGAGACCGGTAATGAATCTTATACTCATAAATTATTTGTGGATGATACCCTCCTTTTCGATGAATCCATTATGACTGAATCTTGCAATATTAAACAAGTTGTTGATGATTATTCTTTGTCTTCCGGTCACTTGATTAATCCGGTAAAATCCAAGATCTTGTTTTTGAATGTCCCTCTTTTGGTTCAATGTTGTTTGTTACATTTTTGGGGATTTTCTTTGGGGGAATTCCCTTGTCGTTATCTTGGGGTTCCTTTCTACACTGGTTCAGAAAACTGATGTCAGTTTTAAGCATGCAAAAGAACTCTATTGAGGAACTCCAGTCTATCTTGAGGGATTTTCTTTGGGCAGGAAATATGTCCCAAAAGCAAAAGCTTCGTTTACTTGCCTAGGATAAGGTTTGTGCACCTAAATTTGTGCATGGTGCAAGTATTAGAGACCTTTCTCTTCAAAAAAAAGAACTTGGGGCTAAGCTTTTGTGTAAATTGTATTGTTCTCTAGATTCCAAATGGTCTGAGCTTATGAGGGCTAAGTATCTTGACTTTGATTATTGGGAGAGGATTTTTACTACCTTGTTTCTTCCTCGTGGTTCTGCAATGTGGAATTTTATTAGTTCCTGTCGAGACCTTACTCTTCTTTCATTGTCTTGGTTAATACACAATGGTACCAAGGCACATTTCTAGGAAGGCTCTTGGAATGAGCATAAACCATTGTGCCATATTCGGGATTGGTCACCTTTGGATGCTCATTTGAAAGTTGTTTGGGGTAATGAAGTTTGTCATTACTTTTATCTCAATGATGGAACTATTGTTTAGAAGGATTTTTCTATGGTTAATGTTGTCTTGAGTTTGGTATCTCAATTATGCCATGAGTTGAGTTCTCATAGTATTATATATTCTCTTCAAGAAGGTGAACTCATTTGGTTGGGTTCTCAGTCTGGGAAATATTCTGTCAAGGCTGGTTATGAATCCATCTGGGAAACATTTCTTAAGGTTTATCAACAACTTTTCTTCTCTTAACCTCTGCAAAAGTTATCTTAAATGCAACAAATGCTCCTCTTTTGTCTTACTAAAAATTAGAATGTCATCCAAATATTCAATAACAAACTTACCCAATAATTTCTTCAATACCTCATTCATTAATCTCATGAAAGTACTCGGTGCATTAGTCAACCCAACAGGCATCACCAACCATTCATGAAATCCTTCATTTGTCTTGAATGCTATCTTCCACTCATCTCCTTCTCTGATTCTGATCTAATGATATCCACTCTTCAAATCTATCTTCGTGTAATATTTGGCTCCACTGAAGCAATCCATTATGTCATCCATCCTAGGAAAAGGTAACCGATACTTCACTGTGATCTTGTTTATTGCTCTGGAATCAGTGCACATCCTCCATTCTCCATTCTTCTTAGTTGCTAACACTGTTGGTACTACTCAAGGACTCAAACTTTCTCTAATCAAACATTTCCTCAATAATTCCTACACTTGTCTATTCAACTCTTCATTCTTTGTTGGTGTTATCTAGTGTGCAGCTTTATTAGACAAACTAGCTTTGGGAATTAGGTCCATGCAGTGACTGATACTTCTCACATGTGGTAATCCATCAAACACATTATTTGAAATCATGTCTTCATACTCTGTCAACAATTTCTTTATCTCCTCCAGATGTTCTTCCTCATGCTCTGGATTCTATCTTCTTAGGAACTAAGAAAAAACACACATTGTCATGTCTCATTCCATCCACCAAACAGATTCTGGTATTTGTACAGATTTCATTCTACAAGGGCTCCTCCAAGTGTAACAAGGTCTTTTTCATCCCATTCGCTACAATAGTGTATATGATCTTTCTCCCATCATGTATTTCCTGTCTATCAAACTGCCAAGGTCTACCCAGCAAAAGGTGACAAATATCTAGAGGCATAATATCACACAAGTCTTCATCATGATAGTTCCCAATTTTGAAATTTACCACACTTTTCACTTACCAACAACTTATGATCATCCTGAATCCATGATATCTGAAAAGATTATCTAAACTACCACTGTCAATAACAACTTTACAACAAATTTCATCTCTGCAAGGGTTCTTCATCTTCTCTGGTATGACACAAAGCTCTCCTCATCATCAAAAGTTCTCCATCTTCCAGTTTGTTAGCTGATCTGTTGGGGATTTCTTCCACCAATGCTATTCTCTCAGCGTTCTTTGTCTTCTTACATTTGAAAGCACGATTTTCTTCTTCCCCACACTTATAGAAAGTCCCCCTAAACACTCTCTTATCTTGTCTTCCGTCATCTTTTCCAAAACCCTCACTCCAGTAGCCATCAGGTTCTCTCCTTTGGTAGAAATTTCTATCATCCTTCTGGTATGAATTACCTTATTTTCTTACTTCCTTGTCCTTATTCTGATCTATATAGGCTCCTCTTCCTCTGGTATATCCTCTACCTCCTTGAAATATACCTTCGAAAAACCTTCCACCTCTACCTCACTGTCTCTGCTCATGTCTTTTGTTCAACCTCTCTTTGATAATATGATGAAACAATAATGATCTTGTGAACTACTGAGTGGGGGGGGGGATGAATAAGTAGATAGAAAAAAAACTAAACTTTCACCAAACTTAATCCCAACTCAGAAACAACTTGCTAAACTAATTGGTTTAGACAGTGTAACAAAAACTGCAATTGCACTGTCAAACTTTACCGGTCTACCAAAACATAAATTATACAGTGTAACAGATCTGATACTCAAATACCATTTAGCCAAAACATTAAACCACTTCACTAACATCAGTAATATCTCATTTCATATCACTTCCAGTCATCTAAACATATCTAATTAGATTTACCAGTTAACATATCAACCATATTAAAACACATCCACAGAATCATTCACCATTTGACACAATGATTTTTCATGTGGACACCCAAATGGGAAAAAAGCATAGTGGGGATGAATACCCACAAGTATTTTGAACTCTTCTAAAGTTTTCCCTGTTAGGAGTGAAGCTTGTTAGAAGCTTTTACAATAATGTCTTGTTAAGAACATATCTGGTTAGGGATCACCCCGTTAAGGGATTGACTATAATACCCTATTAAAGGCAATAACTTGTTAAAGAGAACCTCGGTGGAGGATTTCAAATCCAAGCTAATGGATCAATTGGTTAGACGATTTAAACAAGAATCTTGTTAAAGCTTACCCGGTCAGGGGATTTAACTATTGTAATGGTTAGAGAACAATAGTTTCTTTGCTGATATGGAAATAGCACTATCTTTCTTAGTCAGATCCTTTTCTGCTCCTATCTGCCTTCACAACATTTTGCTGACACTCCTTCTGGTTCAGCAACAATCACACTACGACACTTAACCAAAATTACCAACACAATTACAAACAACTCATCGACCTTAACTACAAATAAAATAGGTCGGTAACACATCACAAAACTTACAAATCTCATAGAGATTACAACCATATCAGTTCAATCATAACCATTGGATTACATATAAATCAACTACACATTGTTCTAGATAACTTCAATTGCTCCTGGATCACCACACATTGGATCCTGTAGCTCATCACACGTTTTTCACTTCATGCTATGCATTTTCTCATTCCCAAGATAAACGGTTATCTTCATGCACCAAAATCACTTTGAAACTCAACAAATGCATGATGCTTACGTGGCATCTTTAGCTCTGATCACCATTTGATCATAGATCAACACAACTGATTCACCAAGCTTCCTCGGTTAGGGTTACTGGTTGAAATCTACTTCATTAACAATATCGGTTTCCTTCACTTCTTTACCAATACCGGTTGCTTTACAACATCACTACCAGTTTGCAATACAACTTCATTAACGGTTGCTATTAACATCATTGACAACACTTATACTTCATCAATGCAATCTTCATGAAATGCCAACAATCTCCCCCTTTGGCATTGATGGAAATACAAATATCAATACCCTTTGATTGTGATGATTGAGAGTAAAGCATATACTCAGGTATAGGAATCCTAGTTTACATTTTCCAATCATATACTCTCCTTCAACCATATCTCCATGTCTTTAGCTAGTTACTGGCTTTTCAATCATATACAGTTCTTCTCCCCCTTTGACAACAATGCCAAAGTGAAGGTTAAACATTCCATGCTTCACCTATCTTCAACAAGCTACTCCCCCTATAGAGTAGCTCCAATCTACACCAATCGTGCTTCAACATTTTCAATAAGCTCTGGGACTGATGTCTTCCACATCTGCTTCATTAACTTCATGCAGGGGTACAACCCCTAAATTACCTCTAAGATACTCAAATGTAGCCTTAGGTAGAGGTTTAGTAAAGATATCCACTAGCTTTTTCTCAGTAGATACATGCACGAGTGACACATCTTTACTTTGTACTTTCTCTCTCAAGAAATGATACTTCATCTCAATATGCTTTGTCCTAGCATGCAACACCGTGTTCTTAGAAATTTTTATTGTGCTGGTGTTATCATAGAAAATCCTTACCAGTTTTGATAGCTTCAACCTGAAACCTTCCAGAATGTGTTTCATCCATATTTCTTGGGTGCAATTCATATATGCTGCAACATATTGAGCTTCTACAATTGATTGAGAGATACAAATTTGTTTCTTGCTGCTCCAATACATTGATCTTCCTCCAAGAAAGAATGCTCCTCTGGTTGTACTCTTCTCATCATCAACATTGCTCGCCTAGTCTGCATCTGTATAGAATTTCACGTCAAAATTTCTTGCATGTGGATACCATAATCCATAATCAATTGTGCCTTTCAAATATCTAAAAATTCTTTTGGTTGCTACCATGTGTGTCTCCTTTGGGATCTTTTGAAATCTGGCAACCAATCCTAGTGCATGAGAAATGTTCGTCTGCTCTGGACAACATAATGTAGTTTACCTATCATTGACCTATACTCCTTTTCATCCACTGATGCAAAATCATCCTTCTTAGACAATTTATAGACTGTAACCATTGGTGTTCCAACTGTTTTACAGTCTCCCATTTCAAAAGTCTTCAATACTTCTTTTATATGGATTGTGTGATGAAAATACCTTCCTTCATCTGTTGGATTTGTAGACCTATGAAATTTTTTATCTCACCTACCAATGACATTTCAAACTCATTCGTCATCTCATCAGCAAAATCATGACACATGTCATCATGACCTCCAGAAATGATATCATCCACAAATACTTCGCATACCAGTATCTTATCTCCTTCTGACTTGAGATATATGTTACTGTCTTCACTGGTTCTCTAAAAACCTATCTTCACCAAGTGAGAGTGCAATCTTTCATACCATGCTCTTGGTGCTTGCTTCAGTCCATATAAGGCCTTATGTAATTTGCACACCATGTCCTTTTCTATAGTTAAAGCATAACCATCTAGAAGTTCAATGTAGACTTCCTCTTCCAATATTCCATTTAGGAATGTTGACTGAACATCCATTTAATATACTTTGAATCCTTTGTATGCTACAAATGCAAGTAGAGACCTTACTCCTTTGGTACAAGAGCACCTAGGACTTAGAATTTTTAGTTTTCTCAATTTTGGCTTGTACTAACCCTAGCCAAGTCAGTAGTAAATAAGGACTCCAGGAGGGTCCAAGAGTTAGTGTTTTGAGTCAATGTAGGCCTAGGTTGAGTTCATTTTTCTTAGGTTTTCTTTTTTGTGTAAATAGTGGATTTGAGTAGGTAATTGACCTTCTTGATGGTCAAAAATGTCAAAAATTGATATAGGAATTAGAAAGGGTTAAATTATTCTTAGGAATTTTTTAAAAGTCATGTGTGATGACTTAGAATAGGTCTTATAGGTTGAGAAGACCAAAAAGTGCAAAATTGCAAAGTTGCAAAAAGTTGTCATGACAACTTTTGTCTTGAATTGGTTAGCGATGGAGTTAGGGATTGTCCAATGCCATAGAATGAATCCACACATGGGAAAGATATAAGTACCCTCTCTTTCATGGTTACCAAGGTTGGATAATGTGTCATGTAAGTTCAACAATCTGAAACTACTCATTTTTCAGAATAGTTGGCAACATTTTGGCTTGATTTTACTCATTTTGGAATTGAAAATGGATTGAATCCATTGATCCATCAATGGATTGAGTTTCTCTAGTGTTTTATAGTGTTTTTGGTTCAATTTAAAGCTTTGTATATATTGTTCATTAGTGTTTTCTTTCTTTAGTTTGCAAACAGCTAGTTTTGGCTTGTATATAGCAATTTTTTTGTAAATATGGTTGCCCCATGAGTTCCGCATGTTCTGCCATCACGGCTTGTTGGGACGTGGAGGGAAACCACCTATAGAATTTACATATGTAGGGACAATTTATAGAGAAGAGTCTAAGCATGACTGTCACCTTGTTCTAGGCGAGTCCAGTAGCAACTCGGCTAGAGGAAACAAGGTGAAAACGTGGTGTAAAGTGTAGGGGTGAGTACCAAATCACTATCCAAGATTTTGGAGGGGGTCTATGGAGTTTGGATAGAGTTTCAAATGCAAAGATAACCCTTGACAAGGTCGTTTAATGCTCAAACCCCAACTTAACCATTCAATGGTAGCTAGAGGCCTAGAAAACCCTTCAAAACCCTCATTTTGCAGTTAGCATATTGTATGGTGGGTTAAGAAGCCAAAACCAAAAAAATATCTTGAGGTTAGATGAACCATTGAAGGAAATCCAAAATTGTTAGGGGTTCTTTTGGACCGTTTTCACTCAAGCCCTAAAAAACCGGTTTTAGGAGGCCTAATTGGGGCTAATTCCTTGTAGCCCCTTTCTAGGCAAAATTTTGAAATCAGTAAGAAACCTAAAGATTGAAAACCTCAAATGGACCCTAAATTCATTCAAAACATGAAAGAAGACACCTCCACATCTCTAGATCATCTCACAATGGTAGGAGGTCAATTTGACAACTTGAAGCCAAGAAGCCATAATTGAGCACATGGGAAGCACTATGAATTGGTAGGATTCCTAGCCAAAACACTTGAAGAAAACACCTTAGAAAGGTCAATAATAGAGCCCTAGAAGAGAATGAAAAGGAATTGGAGGTCTAGAGAGCAACTAGGCCTAGTGAGCTGTTGGAATTGAGCAACACCAGCTAGGTGAAGTGTTGAACAAACTAGGTGAACCCCATCATCTTTCCAATATTGCAACTAGTGCAAATGTCTCACCATAGTCTTCACCTTCTTCTTGTGCATATCCTTTGCATAGCAGTTTGGCTTTATTTCTGACCATTACTCCATCTTCATTCAGTTATTTTTGAATACCCATTTTGTACCTATTACATTTTTGTTCTCCGTTCTGGGTACCAATGACCAAGTATTGTTCTTCTCTATCTGGTCAAGTTCTTCTTCCATTGCCTTGATCCAATATTCATCTACAAATGCTTCTTTTGCAATTCTAGGCTCAATGGTGGAAATCATACAAGAGTTCTCTCAAAGTCTTATTCTTGTTAGCACACCTGTATTCTTGTCTCCAATAATTTTATCAGGGTTATGATTGAGTCTCACATACCTTGGAATAACATGTTCTTGATTTCTAGGTTCTTCTTCTTCTTCACTTTCTTCTTCTTTTACAGGACCTCCCTATTTTGGTTGAATAGGGGCTTCTCTATTTTGTTCTCCAACTTCAGGCCTTACCAGTTCTGGTTCCAAAAATAGTGTGTAAGGTTCTTCTTCCTCCTTCTCCTCACTAGTTTCTCTTGATTTCTTAGGAAACTCATCAACTCGGACATTATCACTTTCAATGATCTTCTTGGTCTAGTTGTTGTAACACTTGTAAGCTTTCCTCTTGGTGGAGTAACCAAGAAATATGTCTTCATCACTCTTAGCATCAAACTTACCAGCATAATCACCTTTCTTGATAAAACATCTGCTACCAAAATTTTTAAAGTAACTAACATTAGGTGATCTACCATACCAATACTCATAGGGAGTTTTATCCTTACCTCTTTTAACTAGTATCTGGTTCATTGTGTAAAGAGATGTGCTGACAGCTTCTCTCCATAATATCTTAGCTACACCTCCTTGAATTAGCATAGTCCTAGTAGCTTCAACAACTAACCGGTTGTTCCTTTTTGGAATACTATTCTGCCATGGTGTCCTAGGTGCAGAAAGGTGCCTCTTAATTCCATTGACTTCACAGTATCTATTGAATTCCTCTTAAATAAATTCACCACCTTGATCAGTTCTTAAGCACTTTATCTTCTTACCCCTTTAATTTTCAACTAAAGCTCTAAATACCTTAAACTTGCTAAATGCTTTTGTCTTGTCTTTCAAGAATGTCACCCACATCATCCTTCAGAAATCATCAATAAAAATCATGAAACACTGATCACCTTGAATAATCCTAGTCCTCATCGGTCCACAGAGGTCGGTATGAACCAAATCTAGCAAATGTTCTGCTGAGAAAGATTTGGTCTTGAAAGTTGAGGATGTCATTTTCCCTAACTGACATTCCTTGCACAAAGCATTCAATGGTTTATCCAACTATGGAAAACCTCTTACAGATTTGGACTTGTTGACTTTTATAATGTTATCAAAATTTACATGACAGAATCTCCGATGCCAAAGCCAACTATCTTCTACTTTTGAAATTAAACAACTGTTGACTTTAGAGCTTAAATGAAACAAGTTA
This sequence comes from Cryptomeria japonica, assembly GCF_030272615.1. Lineage (NCBI taxonomy): Eukaryota > Viridiplantae > Streptophyta > Pinopsida > Cupressales > Cupressaceae > Cryptomeria > Cryptomeria japonica. The sequence goes on along the minus strand of NC_081413.1, from coordinate 40,252,436 downwards.
CCTCTGGTCTATTTTCCAGTTGCAATCAGTTCACCTTTGCTTCCATAAATCTTGCAAACTCTATTCTTCAATTCCAGGGGGTAACCTTTGTCATTAAGTTGAGCAACACTCAAAAGATTGTGTTTCAGACCTTCAACCCAATAGACATCATCTGCACTACTCTTACCATTCAAAGAGATGGTTCCTTTTCCTTTCACCATACAAGGTGAGTCATTCCCAAATCTCACAACACCTCCATCAAACTCCCTCAAAGTAAGAAACTTACTCCGGTCACTAGTCATGCGGTGTGAAAAACCACTGTCTATAATCCAATCATCCGAACTATCCATACGAGAGACTAATGCCTTTTGATATGATGTCTCTTCTTTAATAGCGACAAAGATAATGTCCTCATTTGCATCTTCCATAGATTCATCATCTGTAATTCCTCCATCCACTACAATGAGACAATCTCTTTTACCATTGCCTTTATACTTCCTATAATTCTAACATTTTTCCTCATTATCTCCATTTGGACAGTTAGCAACAATATGTCCAATCCATTTACACTCAAAAACAACTTGCTAAACTAACTGGTTTAGACAGTGTAACAAATACGGCAACTACACTATCAGACTTTATTGGTTTACCAAAACATCAATGATACAGTGTAACAGATCTGATACTCAAATACCATTTAACCAAAACAATAAATCACTTCACTAACATCAGTAATAGCTCATTTCAGATCACTTCCAGTCATCTAAATATATCTAATTAAGTGGATTTACTAGTTAACATATCAACCATATCAAAACACATCCACAAAATCATTCAACACTTGACACAATGATTTTTGTTGTGGAAACCCAAATGGGAAAAAACCATGGCGGGGATGAATACCCACATGTATTTTGAACTCTTCTAAAGTTCTTCCTATTAGGAACCAAGCCTCGTTAGAAGCTTTTACAATAATGTCCTGTTAACAACAAATTTGGTTAGGGACCACCTGGTTAAGGGATTGACTACAATACCCTGTTAAAGGCAATACCCTATTAAAGGCAACCTCGGTGGAGGATTTCAAATCCAAGCTAATGGATCACCTGGTTAGAGGATTTAAACAATAAGCCTATTAAAGCTTACCTAGTTAGGGTATTTAACTGTTGTAATGGTTAGAGAACAATAGGTTCTTTGCTGATATGGAAATAGCACTATCTTTCTTAGTCAAATCCTTTTCTACTCCTATTTGCCTTCACAACATTTTGCAGACACTCCTTCTGGTTTGGCAACAATCACACTACCACACTTAACCAAAATTACTAGCATAATTACAAACAACTCCTCAACCTTAAATAAAAATACAATAGGTTGGTAACACATCACAAAACCTACAAATCTCATAGAGATTACAAACATATCGGTTCAATCATAACTATTGGATTACACAACAATCAACTACACATTATTCTACACAACTTCAACCGCTCCTGGATCACCGCACATTGGATCATGTAGCTCATCACATGTTCTTCACTTCATTATATGCATTTGCTCATTCCCAAGATAAATAGTATCTTCATGCACCAAAATCACTTTTAAACTCATCGCATGCATCATGCTTATGTGGCATCTTCATCTCCAATGACCATTTGGTCATAGATCAACACACTTGATTCACTAAGCTTCATCAGTTAGGGTTCTTCTTATCAACTACTTAGGGTTACCAATTGAGCTCTACTTCATGAACAATACCGGTTTCCTTCACTGCTTTACCAATACCGGTTGCTTTACAACATCACTACCAGTTTGTAATATAACTTCATTACCAGTTTCTATTGACATCAATGACAATACTTATACTTCATCAATGCAATCTTCATGCAATGCCAACACTCTTTTGCTTTCAAGGCATACTAGTATGCTTCTTCAACACTCTACAACTTGATCAAACTGAGTTCATCTTGTATAGACATCTACAACCCATTCAAATATCTCACTAGATGTTCAATTTCATCATCGACGTGTCTTAATCTGATATTCAACTTGTAAAATGGTTTGGTATACTCCTTTACACTAGATTCCTTCTTCAAGTTCTACCACTTTTAGAACAGATTTACTTGATAATCAATTGGCATAAACTTTGATTTTAACTTAGCAACCATCTGCTCCCATGATTTGATCTTCTCTTTATGTCTTCTCTGTCTATCAACCTGCAAATGTTCCTACCAAATAGATGCATGACTTTTCAACCAGATACATGCATACTTTACCTTCCTTTCCTCTGTAATCTTTTCAAAATCAAAATACTTCTCCATCTCTAAGATCCACTTCTTTAATTCATCCGAACCTAACTTTCCATCATACTCTGGTGGGGTAAAATATGGTTTAGTGTTCACCCTACTTAAAACCCTCAAGAACCTCTCTTTAACTGGACTGATCACTGGTGGATTTGCTACTTGGTTTGTCAGTGCTTCTTCTTCATCTTCACTCACATCTTCAATAGGTCAGCCTCTTCTCTGGGATGTCTCAATGACTTCCAACCGAGCTGAAATTCCTTGCAACATTTCCATGACAGCAAGGTCTCCATTCCCATGCACTCCACCATTCATATTTCCTCTTCGGGCCATCTTCATGCCAGTCCTTTGTGGCTGCAGGTCAGATCCACAATCTGCCACCCCATAAAAAAAAAAATTTGGACAATGTAATCTCTGGAACAAAATATCGCTCTGAATACAACTTGGTGTAGTCACCGGTTAGGAGGGACCACAAAGAGATCTATCCAAACCAAGAAACAAGAGTAAAAACAACAAAAACAAGAGGATATGATGGAGGAAATGCAAAACTAAATGAATTAGATCATAAAAATTGATTATAGATAACCGGTAACATTTGGGTTACAAGATTCGGCTCATTGGCCTACTACATACATGCTCAATTATAGAATTGGTCAACTCCGGACCTCTAAATCTTAGGATCTATCTTCTAACTTCTCTTGAATAATTTATAATTCCCAATTACAATGATTTATACGATCCAAGGGGATCCGGTCGGCCAAAAGGGAACAAATTTCGAAGAACAAGATCAAGCATGTAAAACCAATAGGTTAGCCTTCACCAAAGAGATTCCTCTCGAAAATACAATGGGTGAAGTGCATATGAAAGAGAAAGTCGACCACATGCCAAGGAACATCGAAATCAATGAACCGGGCTCCACAAGCTACATAAAGGATTTGGTAGATTCACTAATGCAAATAGGTCCAAGCAGTTCCAGTGCCAGAAAATTGTCTCAGAATCGAGAATCGATAACTTACCAGAAAATGATCCAAATGCTCAACGGTTTAGGAATAAAGAAGATGATCGTGTCCTCAAGAAAAATATAGCTCCAGAAGATTTAGTGAGCCAATCTAAAGAAATACTAGAAGAAATGTTAAAACTACAAAACAAAAAATAAGCCAAAAAGGAAATGTTTTTGGTTGATGCAAGATTGCCAAGAACTGAGGATGCTCCTGCATCAAGTTGTGGGTTTATCCTAAGGGGGAGATTGTTCTTCTTACAAGATGAGTTTTGGGAGAGAGAGAGCATAATTTGTATTCTGTCTTTGGCATTGTTGTCAAAGGGGGAGAGATTCATGTGAAAAACTGCTTTATCTCTAGATCTTTATGTGCATGATCTTACGTGGAGTTTGTTGTAGATTACTAGTATTGATTTAATTCCTTTGTATTGATTGTTTTTCACATTCATATGTTGCCATCAATTCCAGAGGGGGAGATTGTTGGATATTGTTGCTACTAGGATATGTTGTTGTCATTGATGTCAACATATTCCTATGTTGTTGTGAGTTGTTTGGTGTTTCGGTGATTGCATTGAGCTGATATGGATGGTTTATCTATTTAGAATGTTGGAAAACTGCATTCCTTATTGGTTTCAGTGATCCAAAAGATTTCTTGATCATATTATTTGATTTGGTTTATAGTTCAGTCTTTCTGTTCTATGGCTGGCAAAGTTTGGTGTTTGATCCAGTGAGCTGTGATGCGATCATATCTTTGGTTATGGATTTTAATGTTTTGGATGTTAATGTGTATCTTCAGTTTAGATGTTTTATGATTTGGTGCTTTGTAAGCTATCTTTCTAGTCTGGATTGCAGTTGTTGAGTGTTCCTGTGAGTTAGCATGTTGATCGATGAAGATTTGCATAAGTTGTGTTGGTGTAGCTATTCTGAATGGTTCTAATGTGCTTGTTGGTGTTTCTTGATAGTGTCCTATTTATTTTTCTGATCCACGTTAATTTTTGTACACATTCTTAGTGATTTTTCTAATCTGGTGATATTCTTCGTGTTATGTGGTATTCTAGGTGGTGTTGCGTGTTGCGATTGATCTTGGCAAGATTTCTAGTGGTGATGCATATTTGGAGATTTTTCTTTAGGTCCATGTTATGTCATGTATATAATTATATTGGTTTGGTGGTTCACATATGTATCGTGTGATGTAATTTTATAATTTTGAGTTGAGGGTTTGGTCGACCTTGTAGTGAAGGTTGATGAATTGTATAAATAGGTGGTATAGTCATGTAATTTGGGTGTCATTGTTGTGTCTACATTATCAGAGAATAGTATATATGGCGCATAAGTGAATTTATCATTCGGTGTCATCTATTGAGCAGAGATTGCTGCAGGGCAGACAAATGTGCTTAACCAAAATTGTCATCAAGCATAAGGAGATGCTATATTTGTAGTTCATGTAATCTGGATTGTAGTAGAGTCTTATTGTAAGGTAGTGAGCCTTCTCAGAGGGTTGGAACCTTCAAGGTCATCTTATTTTGAGTAGTGATCTCTAGGCAGTGTGCTTGAATGCATGTGCATTCCCCATTGTAATAATTACACATACTACTGAAGAGTTTCATCTCATTGTGGGTAGGTTCCCACCATGTTTTTTCCCTTAATCAGGTTTTCCATGTGAAAATATTGGTGTTATGTGTGTTGGTGCTACTATGTTTATCTTTATTCTTTTTGCAGTTGTTTATATCTGAGATTGTGCTTAAATTGTTTAATCCGGTGAAAACTTATTCACCCCCCCTCTTAGTTTTCCTTCTTGGTTTCTACTAACAACACTTATAGTGGATAGCTATGATATTTTATTGGAAACAAAAAATAATTTATTTCACGTGTTAATGAATGTATTTATGTCTTTTTTATATAATAGTTATATGTTCTCTTGTGTTCAAGTATTGGTCCATTTTGACCAACATTTGGTAATTTTTTTATTTACATGTGGATTATTTATTTACAATAATAGTATAAATATGTAACAAGACTGGGTATTATAAGCATAATCGCTATAACAACTATTGGACCTTGTACAACTACTAGCCTCTCTTCCCTAAAAGATAGTCATGAATAAATCTCCAAACAAGGAGGTTAATAGGTTTTGGAAAAATGAGCAATGGAGTGTAGGGGATTAACTACTTAAGAGGTTAATCACTTTAAATTTTTCATACAAAATGAGATGATAGGTTAACCTTTAATTTGGTTAAGAGGTTAGACATTGTGACCTTTCAGTGCAAAATGGGATGAAAGATTAACCTTTAACCTGGTTAAGAGGTTAAGCATTGTGAGCTTTTCACATAAAATGGGATGAGGGATTAACTTTTGACTTTTTGAATTTTTGAGCAATAATAGGGAGGAAATAGTATAATTTAAGGTGTTTCAAAATATTTTCCTCCCAAGTTATTAAAATGGGAAATAAATTAAATTAACTATAATTATTAAAATCATTTTAACAAATAATTTAGTGTTTCCCATCTGAAACCTAGTTGCTTGGTTTAGAAAAATAAATGTATCTTTTGACAAATAAGATTTTTCTGCAAAATTTTAACTAGAATTAGAGGAGTTGAGGTGAGCCTAACCCAAAGAGAGTTTTTCATGATGAGGTCTCAAGTGTGAGATTTCAATGTTTTTTGAATAGAGACCGAAAAAAATTAAAGTATTAAAATCTTATAAATAGTGAATTGGGTTTTGATGAGAATTTGTCACATTGCTCAAAATGGTGCCATGTACAAGCTCATAAAACAGTTTCCCTCAACTCTTTACAATTCTCAAAATTTAATTGTTTTTTCATTTTAGGTCATATAAAAAGTCAACTAGGAGTAGGTGCACAGGGCATATTATGATCTAACACATAAGACTGAACTTGAAATTTGGGAAGGACCTCTCAACTGACATGCCCACAATGAATTTGATAATAGTGAAAATAGGACACATGTTCATCACCTTATGAGAAGACTCAAGAATGAAGACAGACCTAACTCCATAATCACACATCTTGAAAAGTTCTAAAAGTATACATTAAGGATTTATCCATATTAGCTTCAATTCAAAAGTTTATAATTTTGATGTTTAAAAGTCATGGTAAAACAACCTAACATATTGCTCCCCAAGGTGTTGTGAAATTTGTTTTATATTGAAATTGAAGATTGATAAAAATTTGGTTATATCCGAATAAGCCATGCATGAAAGATAATAATGCATGACTAGTGGTATAATCTACTATCATATAAATATTAGCAAGAGGAATATTATCTTTCAAAGAAGCATTGTTAAGGTATTAAAAAAAATTACACATTATAATCTTGTTATTTGGTTAAGCAGTGACAATAATATTTGAAATCCAAGGAAAATAATTAATATGACAAATAAAACTAACTTTTAAGATATTTAAAATCTCAACTTGAACAAGAAACAAAATCTTTGGATTCATTTTTCTTGTCGTTTTCTTAATAGGCTTAGCATTGGGAAGAAACACAATGTTATGAGCCATGATCTTAGGATCAATGCTAGACATGTCTAGATAAGCCGAAGCAAAAAGTTTAGGAAATTTATGTAAAATATGAAAATGATCACGTTGATCATTAGCTTCTAACCTTTTTTCAATTTTAATAACCTTCTCATCATTATGAAGGTCCATTTGACATCAATAGTATCTCCTATAAGGGGGTTATTTTGTGGAGGTACATCCACTAGTTGAGGGAATTATTGAGTCATCTCTATGGTATCATTTCCTAATTCAATGTCTTTCTAAAAGTAGGCTTCAATATTTAAACACTAGGGAAATAGTTGATTATGATGTTATCGAGCAATATTATCATGAACCCCTAAGAACTCAACTAAGGAATCATCTATAGAAAAGATGTCAAATTAAGGTGTACTAGAAGTAGAATCAACCTTAATTAGGTGACGATTGACAATAGGAAGATATTTGGAAGAAAAAATGACATTCACATTAAGAGATGGGTTGTAGGATGCTTTGGTGGGATTTAAAGGATTGTATAAGAACAAACAAAGTTTCTCATGTATAGATTTCTTTATAAACTTTAATCCCTTGTTTATTTGTGGTACAACCATTGCCTCTATATCCACTCTTAGCTAAGATTTGGAAAACACGACCATAAAGAGATTATGTTTCTAAAAGAGATGATGGGGTCTTATACGTCTCAATGTCATAAGTAGATGAGCTAGAATAAGTATTTGAAGAAGAAAAATAATTAGTTGAAGTAGTCACAAAATTGGTATTGTATATTTAAAAATCTTTTATAGATTCCAAGATGTCATGCCCCTTGGTCTTAGGTTCTATTGAAGATATTTTACACTCCCACAAAGGAAGATGTAACATCTAATGGCCCTTAATAATCTTCTAATAGAACCTCTTCAATAAAAGGGATATCTTTAGGTGGATTTTTGGTGCTTATGCAAGGCTTGAAGAAGCAATTGAATAATTTTAGCAAATTGAGATTTATTTTTAGTTTGCAAGAAACTTTGTAAGTTCATGCTGGCTTCCAAGATATACATCTTGTTTTCATAAATAGATGTAATTTTACAATGAAGACTTGGAGAAATGGCTTGCATAGAATGAATCCAAGTTCTATAAAGAAGAGGATTATAGGTAAGAGTATCATGCATGGCATGAATAGACGTAGATAAAATAATGGGACCTACCTAAATGGGTAAGGATATAGTACCTAGTGATGCTATAGCAACATTGTCAAAGCCATGATAAAGAGAGAACCGGGTTGAATAAGAGAAGTATCAACTTTGATTTTACATAGCAAGTCAATTCTACAACCATTAAGACTAGACCCATTGTCCACTAAAATTATCATTATAATATTATCATTAATAAGGACAATGATAATAAAAGGATCATATTAAATTTGAACTTTTGTATGAGGCAACTCCTTTTAAGAGAACACAGTATCAACTTTAGTTTCATGCATACATTTTAATAAAAAAGTCATACCATTGGACTTATATAAGGTTGAACATTTATCTTCTTAAAAGATTCATGTATCATTCCATGGTATGTAGATGAAGTTTTAACTATCTCCAAAAGGGTTATCTTGGCAAGAGTAGCATGGATTTGTTCAACAAAATTATATTCCTTTCTAATATGTTGAGGAAGATGAGAAGGAACAACTAGCACAGGAGTAGATTGCCTATTTTTTCTTATGTTGTATGTTTCTTGAGTGATTTTTTTTCTCAAAATTGAAGGAATTTTAGGACCACTACCACCTTTAACAACAATTACTCGTTTGTTAGGATTTTGAGGAATATTATAACAAAGATTCATAAAAATCTTAGGTTTCTTAAATTCATGTTTATAACCATTAACATTTATCATGTTGATCAATTGTTGTGAAAAGGGTGGTTTAGGAGTTGTAGAGGAAGACTTGATAGAGATGAAGTCATCAATATCTTCATCAAACATGTCAAATTTATCAGTACTAAATGACTTATCAAAGGCATGAAATTCAAATTGTAAAAAGAGATCTGACAATACTAAATGACTTTCTCTAAGAGAGTGATTTTTTCTTTTTATGCTTCATTTTCTAATCAATGAAAATAAATTCTTGATCTAAATACTGCAATGAAATGAAGTCTAATGTAACAAAGTATTTAAAATGTAAATGTACTCTAGACAAACAATGCATATGAAATATTTTTTTTTTAATTTTTTATTATTTTAAATTGAATTGAAAAGGAACATAAAAATTAGAAAATGAAATGCAAGAACGTTTAGGGGTCTAAAAAGGGAAAAGGAAAACTAGGACCAAAACCTTTTTTCAGCTAAACATTATAATACAAACCACAAAAGGAGGAGATATGTTTGCCTAACTCTTGTCAAAAAGAGTCAAGCAATACCTAGGGTTATATTCCTTTTCTTCTCTAAAATTTAATTTGATTCATTTGAAATCATAATTAACTAGGATCTAAATATGAACGAATGAACACTTGATTAAAACTAAGACTATTTGATATAGAAATAAAAACTTCGTAACATGTAGAGATATTCCATTAGAGAAATAGAAACTCGATAAAATATAGAGAAACTAATTGTGAAGATGAAAAAGGAAAGGAAAGGGTCAAGGAAGATTCTAAGAAGAATAATGAAGAACAAAAAGGTTTCACTCAGGTTTAGTACAAGAAGAAATTAAGGAGGCCCCCTGCTGCTCAAATAAAGTATTCTCCATCTTTCAATGGTAAATGTTTTGCATGCAATAAGTTTGGACACAAATATAGTGAATGTACAAGTCTAATCAAACCTCAATAATTTAATGGAAAATTTTATGCTTAGAATAATTTTGGACATAAGAGAAATTAATACAAAAGTATAAGTATGTATGGATACATGAATAAAAACTATGGTAGAAATGTTCAATCTTTCAATAGATATTGTTATGCATGCAAAAAATATGGGAAAAAAGGTTTTGAGTACAAATATAATATCAAAAGGAACAGAAGAGGTTTGCAATAAGGTCCTACTTTTTATAATTGCAAAAAACAAAAACACATGGCTAGGTTCTATAGAAGAAAGAATACGAAGACATATGCTCTAGAAAATAAGGTTGATATCAATTATATAAAAGAGAAGAAATGGAAGACATGGTTGAAGAAATCTGATGAGAATATAGATAGAAAGACAGTGGATCAATATGTAACTATTGTTGGTCCAAATGATTCCCCAAGAAGCTAGATAAAATGCATTATCGAAGGGGGAGATTCATTGAAGACCCTAAGAACCCCCTTATGTTTTGGATGATGGATAGGTTTTAGAATGGTAGGTGCTATGAAGGATTTTTTGGAGCTTTGCAACTATCTGCAATGATATTAAAAGTATTTGTGATCTTTGTCAATATAGAGTAATAGCTTTTTATGTCTAAAGGTGAAGTGTATTTAATGGAAAACCTAGGTGGTTGAAGGTAACAGATAAATTGTGTTTTTGAATTCATTTTGATCACTTATGATCTTGAGAATTTGAGACCTATTATGTGCAAAGAATAATTCCTTGTACAAACCCTAATCACAGTATGATCAAGGTATTCTACAAATCATGTGTTATTAGTTTCACTTGTTGAATCAATGGCTACTCTTATTATCATCAACCTATCATTTAAGATACAACTCTAGTTCAAGACTTACCCATTGATGGCAATGGAGAAAGATAAGGAAATTTCTCTTTCAAAGGTTTCATTAGATGTTGTGTACATAGAGGATGTTATGACTTATATATATGTGCTCCTAACTGAAGATAGTACATGTGAAATTCAATTATCTATGGATAAAGTTGATGGAAAATAACCTAATGACTTTCAAACAACAATACAAACATATTCCAAATTTAGGATTGAACATTTGGAAGGATTTCCCTAATTTTAGCTATGAGCATGCATGGATTTGTTGGATATCCTTGGCATATGATGAACCGGTATGTTGATATGATGCTAATGTATGTTGAAATTGATGTCAATAAGTGTAAGTGAACCGATATGTACATTGAAGAAGTTGGTGAATTGGTATGAAGAGGCATGAGGAGATTCAGTGAACCGGTGTCGGGGTTTCACTAAGTGTGATTACCGGTTGGTAGTCTCATCTCTATGGTTATTAGTTTGGTGATCCAGCTTGTGTGATGAACCGATGATACCCTATGATCGAGGTGCCATGTCATCTTTGTGTGCGTGAAGGATTGAGGCATAAGAAGATCGACCGCGTTTGAAGTCTACCTCGAGAATGATCATTCTTCTTAGTGGCATAAGAAGAAAGCATGATGGGTTACTGATTCCCATGTACGGTGATGAATGAATGATGCATATTGTCTTGCGATCTGTTTGAAATTGTAATGCTCTATGCAATATGTTTGGACAGTCAGGATTGGACCTCTTGTGTTGTAAATGTAAGATGCTTAGGGTTCAGGGTTTATGCTACCGACCTATCTGTTACCTATAAGGTCAATGATTTTTGTATTGAAAAGTTGTTGGCAAATGTTGTGTGTATGTATCCAAGTGAAGAGATACTTGATACTTTCCAGACCAGTAAGAGGGAAACTTCAAAGTGTGTTTGCAGAGTAGAGGATATGAAAAGGATCTGCCTTGGCATATAGTGCTATTATCAGATCAAATTTTTTACCTGTTGTCTTCTAATTATTTCAATAGATGGAAAATCCCTTTACCAGGTAGCTTTAACGGGCTTATTGTAAAACATGTAACCAGGTGACTCAAGATCATTGAGTTCTTTAAATCCTCCAGTGAGGTAACCTTTAATAGGGTTTCAACCTTTAACAGGGTATATAGCCATCCCTTAACCGGGTGATCTCTAATAGGATCGGTTCCTAACAGAACCTTATTGTAAAGTCTTTAACTAAACTAGGCTCCTAGTAGGGCAAGATTCAAAAGAGTTCAAAAACAAGCTTATGGGTATTAATCCCCACCGCGGTTTTTCCCATTTGGGTTTCCACGTGAAAAATCTATGTGTTATGTGTTATGCATTTTTCATGTGATGTTTATGAAGTATTTGGTTGAAGGATTATGCATGCAGGGTTAATAGGTTATGGTATTTTTAGTACACCACATGCATATATTTATGGGTGAAGTTGATGTTGCATAATTGATCGTATTTTAAGTATTCAAATCTATCAGTTTATGGTGTCTGGTGTCTTACTATGTTTAATCGGTATCGCCATGGTTAAGTTTAGTAATGGTGATAACCAGTTGGTTTTGCTTTAGCTAGGTAAGTTGTTAAGTGAGTTTTTATCTATACTGATTCACCCCCCCCCCCCTCTTAGTACTAGTTGGGGTATCTGTTGTTCATCATTATTCATCAATTGGTATCAGAGCACCTCTAGGTCCTCGGTGATAAAAGCTTAACCGCTTGAGGTAAAAGATCCTACTATAATGATGAAGAGGGAAGGTCCTAAGTTCAATAGAGATAACTTTAAGATATGGAAGAACAAAATGAAGATTTACATCAAGAGTATGGGTGCTCAACACTGGAGCTATGTTTAGAATGCATTTGTTACTCCTACTGGCACTTTGACTGATGATCAGAAGAGAGAAATCTAGGAAAATGGGCAGGTCATGGAAGCCCTTATTAGCAGCCTATCAGACATTGAGTTTATTGATGTTCAAGACAAGGACACACCTAAGGATGTATGGGATGCACTGGAAAACATCTATGGTGGTGATGAGAATGTAATGAAAGCTAAGGAAGAAAGCCTTAGAGGTAAATTGGAGGATATGAGGATGGTTGAAGGTGAAACCATTTAGCAGTATGGTATTAGGATTAAGACTATGGTTGGTGATATCAAAAGCACTGGTGGAACTATTGATGATACCAGTGTTGTTAGTAAATTTATTAGATCATTATTACGCATCTATGCAATAAAAGTTGCTGCTATCCAGGAGCTAAGGTGTATTGATAAGACAAAGGTATCCCTAGATTCTATTATTGCAAAATTAACTGCATATGAGTTGAATAGCTATGATGGTAGTTTTCAAAAGACTGAGTTAGCCTTTAAAGCATCTACTGCAACATCTAGAAAAGGAAAAGAAACTAGTACCAGTTATGAATCCAGACAATGTAAAGATATGGATGATGAAGAGATTCTGATGGAGATCAAAACACTTCTTGATAAAAGACTTCTGAAGGGAACTAGGAAGTATAGAGGTAAACTTCCTTTGAAATGTTTTTCCTGCAACAAGATAGGACATATAGCTGTTAATTGCCCTAACAATGACAATAAGGATAAACCAGAGAGGGTCAAAAAATCTAAAAGTGGAAATAGAAGAAATTGTCTAGCTGCAGTGGATGAAGGTGTCACTGATGAAGAATCAGAGGATGAAGAAAATGAAGACATATTGCTTGTAGCAGTAAAGGAAGAAGTGTCCAACAAGAAAGCTCTTGTCTCTCGCATTGACAATTCCAATGAGTGGATAATTGATAGTGGTTGTTCTCATCATATGACTGGTGATCGGAGAAAGTTTCTATCTTTGGAAGAATATAATGGTAGTGTTGTCATATTTGGCAATGATGCACCTTGCTTGGTGAAAGGTAAAGGATCCATCTCACTGAATGGTAAAAGCAGTGCAGATGATGTTTACTGGGTAGAAGGCCTTGAGCATAACCTTTTGAGTGTTGCTCAGTTGAATGACAAAGGACTAGTTCTAGAATTCAAAGGCAGAGTTTGCAGTATAATTGGGACGAATGGTGAATTTTTTGCAACCGATAAGAAGACCAGAGGTAACCTAATTCAGTTGAATGCCAAGATAAGTCAGTATCTAATGGCTAAGTTTGATGACAATTGGATATGGCATAGGAGACTCTGTCATATGAACTTTGACAACATTGTTAAAGCTGGTAAGATCAAGGCAGTAAGAGGATTACCATTGCTGGACAAACCTGAGAATTCTTTGTGCAGAGAATGTCAACTTGGGAAGATGTCTTCCTCAACTTTTAAAGGTAAGTCTTTTTCAGCAGAAAATTTACTTGATCTTGTGCATATTGATTTGTGTGGTCCTATGAAAAGTAGAAGTATTCAGGGAGATAGGTATTTTATGATTCTTACTAATGATTGCTCAAGAATGATGTGGGTCACATTCCTGAAAGATAAATTTGAAGCATTTGGAAAGTTCAAAGCTTTAGAGCATTAGTAGAGAAAGAAAGTGGTACAAAGATAAAATGCCTAAGAACTGATCAAGGAGGAGAATTCACTTCTGATGAATTCAATAAGCACTGTGAAGATAATGATATTAAGAGGCAACTATCTGCCCCAAGGACACCACAACAGAATGGCATAGCAGAAAGAAATAACAGGACTGTAGTTGAAGCAGCAAGAACAATGCTGATCCAAGGAAACGTTGTTCACACTTTTTGGAGAGAAGTGGTGAGCACTGCAGTCTACACTATGAACTGGGTACTCATCAAGAAAGGCAAAAATAAAACCCCTTATGAGTATTGGACTGGGAAAACTCCCACTGTAAGTTATTTTAAAGTGTTTAGTAGTAAGTGTTATATCAAGAGAGGTGAGCATTTGAGCAAATTTGATGCAAAATGCGATGAAGGAATATTTTTGGGATATTCCACTATGAGCAAAGCTCTCAAGTGCTACAACAACAGAACTCAGAAAATTGTTAAAAGTATCAATGTCAGGGTTGATGAATCCCCTAAGGAACCTGAAGGAACATTCAGCGAAGAAGTAGAAGATGAAACGGGTATAGCCTTCTAGCAACCAGTTAAGAAAGAAACTTGTAAAGATCTTAGTGTTCCTACAAAAGCTGCAATAAGAGAAGAAGAAGAAGAAGAAGAAAAGCTAGCAGATCAGGCTAGAGTCATTCCTAGATATGTGAAGTTGCATCAAGATCCAAAGAAAATCATAGGAGATAAATATGAAGGGATACTCACTAGAAGAAAAGTGAAAGAAAACTCTTGCATGATTTTTGAATTTGAACCCAAGACTTCCAGAGAGCTATTACAGATGAAGACTTGATTAAAGCAATGGAAGAGGAGCTAGATTAGATAGAAAAGAATGTAACATGGTCTTTGGTGCCTAGACTCGAACATAAAAATGTCATAGGTACCAAATGGGTGTTTAGGAATAAGTTGAATGAAGAAGGCACAGTTGTCAGAAATAAGGGCATAATTGTATGTAAGGGATACACTTAGGAGGAGGGAAAAGACAATGGAGAAACTTTTGCTCCTATGGCTAGGCTAGAAGGTGTTCGAATGATACTTGCATTTGCAGCATTTAAGGGATTTAAGGTTTATCAGATAGATGTGAAGTCTTCTTTTTTGAATGGAATCCTAGATGAAGAATTGTACATAGAGCAACTAGAAGGGTTTGCCTTATCAAAAGATAGTGACATGGTGTGTAGATTACACAAAACCCTGTATGGACTAAAAGAAGCACCTGGGGAATGTTATGAAAGTATACACTCTCATCTTTTGAAGATTGGATTTCAAAGAACAAGTGAAGCTAGCAACATCTACTTGAAATTAGAAGGTGATCAGATTCTAATTTGTGAAGTGTTTGTGGATGACATAATCTTTGGAGGAGATGATAAAATGAGTCATGCGTTTGCAGATGAAATGAAGAAAGAATTTGAGATGTCTTTAATAGGAGAGATTAAATTCTTCATTGGTTTACAAATTCAGCAAATGAAAGAGGGTATCTTTATTACCCGGTCAAAGTATGTCAAAGAGGTATTGAAGACTTTTGGCATGGAGGAAACAAAACCGGTTAGTACACCGATGGTAACTGGTTGTAAACTGACCAAGGAAGATGATTCAACACTGGTGAATGAAAAGGAGTATCAATCAATGATTGGTAAACTGCACTATGTGGTGCATAGCAGACCAGATATTGCTCATGCAGTGGGCATAGTAGCTCATTTTTAGAAATGCCCAAGAGAATCCCACTTGGTAGCTGTGAAAAGGATTTTTAGATATCTGAAAGGAACAATTGATTATGGATTATGGTATCCATATAATGGTGACTATAATCTCAAAGTATATATCGATGCTGATTGGGCAGGTAATGTGGACAACCGAAAGAGCACAACCGGTGAAGCGTTCTTTCTTAGTGGAAGATTAGTATCATGGAAAAGCAAGAAGCAGAGCTGTACTTCTCAATCTACAGTTGAAGTAGAATATGTGGTAGCATTTATGAACTGTACTCAAGCAATTTGGATGAAGCATGTATTGGAAGGTTTCAAGGTATCTGTATCTGAACCGATGAACATATTTTGTGATAACACAAGTGCAATAAACATTTCTAAGAATCTAGTATTGCATGCTAGAACTAAGCACATTGAGCTTAAATATCATTTCTTGAGAGAGAAAGTTCAGAGTAAGGAGGTTGTATTACAACATGTGTCCAGTAAGGAGCAGCTAGTAGATATATTCACTAAGCCCTTACCAAAGACTACATTTACCTATTTGAGAGGTGAATTAGGGGTTCTGCCCCTTCATGAAGTCAACTAAGGTTGTGTGCTCCACATCAGTCAAGTACTACAACTGACAAATCCTTCAGGATTGATGTGTTGAAGGATGCTACTCCTTAGGGGGAGCAACATAGTAGATTTTGGAAGCTTATGTCTCCACTTTGGCATTGCTATCAAAGGGGGAGAAGATATGATAGATGTATGGGGAGAAGATATATGATAATTCAGATACACTGGTCTATGAGGTTTTCCATTGCAATGATACATTGAGTATTGCCATCAATGCCAAAGGGGGAGATTGTTGGATATCCTTGGCATATGATGAAACGGTATGTTGATATGGCGCTAATGTATGTTGTCATTGATGTCAATAAGTGAAAGTGAACCGGTATGAAGAGGCATGAGGAGATTCAGTGTACCATTGTCAGGGTTTCACTAAGTGTAATTACCGGTTGGTAGTCTCATCTTTATGGTTATCAGTTTGGCGATCCAGCTTGTGTGATGAATCGATGATACTCTGTGATCGAGGTGCCATGTCATCTTTGTGTGCATGAAGGATTAAGGCATAAGAAGATCGACCGCATTTGAAGTCTACCTCAGGAATGATCATTCTTCTTAGTGGCATAAGAAGAAAGTGTGATGGGTTATTGATTCCCATGTACAGTGATGAATGAATGATGTAGATTGTCTTGTGATCTATTTGAAATTGTAATGCTCTATGCAATATGTTTGGATGGTCAGGATTGGACCTCCTCTGTTGTAAACCTAAGATGCTTAGGGTTTAGGGTTTAGGGTTTATGCTACCGACCTATCTGTTACCTATAAGTTGATGACGTCTGTATTGAAAATTTGTTGGCAAGTGTTGTGTGTATGTATCCAAGTGAAGAGATACTTGATACTTGCCAGACCAGTAAGAGGGAAACTACAGAGTGTGTTTGTAGAGTAGAGGATATGAAAAGGATCTACCTTGGCATATAGTGCTATTATCATATCAGAGTTTTTACCTGTTGTCTTCTAATCATTTCAACAGATGGAAAATCCCTTTACGGGGTAGCTTTAATAGGCTTATTGTAAATCCTCTAACCAGATGACTCAAGATCATTGAGTTCTTTAAATCCTCCAATGAGGTAACCTTTAATAGGGTTTCAACCTCTAACAGGGTATATGCCATCCCTTAACTGGGTGATCTCTAAGAGGATCGGTTCCTAATAGAACCTTATTGTAAAGTCTTTAGCCGGACTCAGCTCCTAGCAAGGTGAGCTTCAAAAGAGTTCAAAACAAGCTTTTGGGTATTCATCCCCATCGCAATTTTTCCCATTTGGGTTTCCACATGAAAAATCTGTGTGTTATGTGTTATGCATTTCTCATGTGATGTTTATAAAGTATTGGGTTGAAGGATTATGCATGCAGGGTTAATAGGTTATAGTATTTTTAGTATACCACATGCATATGTTTATGGGTGAAGTTCATGTTGCATAATTGATCATATTTGAAGTATTCAGATCTATCAGTTTATGGTGTCTAGTGTCTTACTGTGTTTAACTGATATTGCCATGGTTATGTTTAGTAATGGTGATAACCAGTTGGTTTTTCTTTAGCTAGATAAGTTGTTAAGGTAGTTTTTATTTGTACTGATTCACCCCCCCCCCCCCCCCCTCTCAGTACCGGTTGGGGTATTTGATGTTTATCATTATTCATTAGGATTTAGATCATCTTGAGCTAGATTCATGGAGATATTATGGTTTTGGAGCGCTTCCATAAGGTCATGAAGGATTCTATTAGGGATTTGAAAAGGTTGTGTACCTCTAACACACCTCCTATCCTGAAATACTTGAGGAATGATACACTGTCCAAGCCTACCAATGCAAAATATTTGAAAAGGGCTATGATTATTAAGGACATCATTGATCTCATTTTTTGCAATGTAATCAAGAGGTTGGCATACAAGACATACTATTAGATTTGTGAGGCTTTTGCCACCACCACTACAATAAACACTTCTTATTAAATGGTGGTTCAAGGATAGAAGACTGATCTTTGTAAGCTCCTGAGACAATAAATTTTTGATAATTTTGATTCTGAATAGATGAGTTGTTTGGATCTTTACTATCTCATGAACATATATTGAATAGGATTAGCATTGTTTTAATGAAAATTCCATTTACATCACAAGTGACATTTGACAGAGGAAAAGGAAGATGAAATTTAAAATTCAGAGGAAGAGGTAGAAAAAAATTTCAAAGAGAAGAAAGAAGAATTCCTAATTCAAGACGAAAGAGATGTCAAAGTTTCAGTTCTAGAGGGTGAAACAATAATTAGTCATAAAAAAGGTATGGAAGTTTAATATTCAATGTTACTATTACAAGAGAATTTACCACATTTCAAATGAATTTCCAAAGAAATGAGTAGATGTAAGAAAAAAATGATTTTTTTTCTAAACATAGTTTAGGGACATTATTCATTCCATGGCATGTGGCTCAAGAAATTTCAATTGATTCTTGGTTTCTAGACGTTGGATATAGTAATTTCACACAACAAGAACTAAAGATTTGTTTGAAATCATGGATATATCAATCAAATCAAAATTAAAATTGGAAAATAATGATACAATGGTAGTTATAGATAAAGGCACAAATAATGTGGCAACAAATATTGGTAAGAGGTTCATTCCTAATATTTACTTTGCACCTAGTTTGAAACATAATCTCATAAATATTAGTCAACATGTATAAAATGTTACAAAGTAATGTATGAGGATAATGTTTTCACTATATTTGAGGTACCTCCTGGTAACATGGTAATTACAAGGGTTGAAATGACAAAGAACATGATGTTTTCACTTAAAATGAAGAGTGAAAGATTATGAGAAGTGTTAGAGCATATTTAGCTATTAGTTGTTTTTTCACAACTAGTTATGCTTCTTTTGCTTAAGTTCACTTAGGAATGCTTATTTTTAGTTGTGCACCTAGTTTACCTTTTATGGATCTATTTTAGCTAGAGTTGAGCTTTATTTAGCTCCTCATGCTTGCACATTAGCTATCCTAAATTTTGCTATATGCTTTCTTTATAAGCATCTCACTGTACAACTTTAATTCATTATTTTCTTTTTAGTAGCTCTTGTTTATAAAAGGTGTTCTTTTTTGCTATTTGATCTTGTAGGTTCTTATGTTTCAAAATTTAACATTGTATCAGAGCTTAGATTTGGCAAGCCATTTCTCAAATATTTAGGGTTTTATTTACCCAGAACTGTTCAAGGATCCTAGATTTGGTTTTTTATGGATCTGGAGGTGGGAAGTTTTTTCATCATCTTTCAAGCAAAACATGCCTCACCATTAAGTTCACAACATTGAAAAAGATGACGATTTGACCCAGTATTTCAATTTTATGAGATGGGATTGCTAGCTAGGCAGTACATTTTATGAGATGGTTTCTCGAGGTAGCTAAAAAAATGCTCAGTTTGGGGAAAAATGAACATCACCATTGCGCTCAAGAGGATCAAGAACCCTAAAATTGTCTATCAATTATATGTCAAAATCAAAGATCGAAGAATCTTTGCAAAAATTTTCAAAAAGTTTCCATTTTTGGAAAGTTTCTATTTTCAAAAATTTTATATTTTCATAATTTTTTCATTTTTGGGAACCCTTCAAGCCTTCCAAATGATAAAAATAAGAAGTTGTTTTTTTGCCCATAACTTCGTCATACAAAGTCAAAATTGGGAAAACAAAATATCATCGGAAAGAAGGTTTTAGTGTTAATCTATTCATAGTGGTAGTTTTGTTAGATTCTAATCTTGGTGTCTTATATAGGTCACTAAATTCAGCCTTTTTGTTACGCTTTTGAGGTCATAGCTTATGCAAGCGAACACTATTTTTTGACTTTCGCATATCATTAGAAAGCTCCTAGATTCACCTATTCTTATTAGCTATTAGATTTTTCAGATTTTTCTCTATGTAACTTTTATTTGGTCTTTTGTGCTTTCACTTCATGGTTGATTTCTTGGTCATTGTAGCTCTTGGAATCTCTTTATTTGCAGTGGATGACTTCTCTTAGGCTATCCTACATGTATTGGCAACATTTTATCATATTTGAGTATTTTGAACATCCTTTTAATGCACTTCTTTTCTTTTAGACACATTGGGACTAAATATTATTATTGTGTATGGTTTTTGAATATTTTGTATATTTTGTTGTGCCTTATTTTGTACATTCACTATATTATAACATGTCATGAGGGGTTATGTAGTGCCTTTTGTTTTGTCATCACACTTTTGTTTGCCAAGTGTCCCTCCATGATAACGTTGAATCCTAGCGATTTTTTTTCCATGCATGTGTACATTAGCTTCTTGCCTTTTTTAGTTGCAGGTACACTCTTGAGCACATTCAAATTATCCTTCATGTGCTTCATGATGACATTGTTTCAGTGGACCTATCATGGCTCTCCCTTACTAGCATTGTGAGGGGGGGGGAGGGGGGTTTCTATTATTGGTTCTAATATTTCATTAGTTTTTCTTTGGAGTTAGACACTCTTGCATTCCAATTTTCTAGAGGCAATCTTCCATCTTCTATTGATAAATATTCTTCAGACTATTTTCACCTATATTTTTTACTAGTAGTTTTCTTTTGTATGGTTAAGTTGTTGGGATTTTGTTGTCATTGATGTCAACCGGTATAGGATGTTACTAGTATCACTGACACTAATGTCAACTAGTGGACAAGAGGTTGTTGGCATTAGATTTTGGTGTCAACCGGAATAGAAGATGGACCGGTAAGGGAGAAGAGTTGATGAGTTATCATTGGTGACAACCAGGTAACCATCTTCATGCCAAAGGAAGAACTGGTGTGTGTTGGTATGCTAGAGGTGCAATATAGTGATCACTCCAGTCTATAAAAGGGTTGTTGATATGGTGGTGCATACAAATAGAATGAAGAGACTACATGTTGAGCATTGTTTGTGCTAAAGTAAGTGGAATGATTTTTAGATCACATCAACACTAGAGGTAAAGTATGAGCTTGCCACCAGATTGCTAGTGCAAGGTTAACTAGAAGGACTCTCACCAGATGAAGAAGCTATCACAGGCTAGGTGATAGGTTGACAGTGTATGTTGCATTTGTGTGCAGGATGACATATGGAAAACCACTGGGAAAAATGTCATGTTGAAGATGTATCCTCCCTTCTATAATGTCACACTTGCATCAGCAAAATGATTCCCTAAGATAGGCAGGTTATTGAATGTAGAGACCAGTTTTACAAGTGGAAGATGAGGAATCCTCCAGAGCATGAGATTAGAAATGCATACCTAATAAGCAAGTCAAAAGATGGTGTGCTACTAGGATAATGAAGGAAGGATGAGGAGTTGAGATGGTGTGTCTATCATCTTGACAAACCGGATGAGAGGAGAACCAGTTTGACAAAGAAGGATGCTAGTGAGTCTACAGGAATAACAATGCAAAACAGTTGGAATTTGATGACTTGGTGTCATCAATGTGTCTCACCGGCAAGAAGGAAAGTATATTGTCCAGCAGGAGACACATCTACCGAAATCTACATTGGTGATAGTTGACATGTTATGTCAACCGGTGGAACATCAGAGAATAAATAAGGAATATAAGGCTCTCACCTAATAAAGACAAGTACAGCAAACTAAGAGATAAGGAGAGTTGTCGGAGAAGCTATGGTACCAGCAAGTGAACATACATACAAAGGTGTTTCACCGGAAAAGAAGCGAAGTGCAGACACGAGGTTTACACTGACAGACTAGAAAAGGTGGTTAGTTCTGGTAGTGTTAGTGAACCGGTATGGGCATACCATTATGTTTGTGATCAGTGACCATGCTGAACCTACAAAGTAGTGTGATGAGGAGGATACTGATTGTGATGCCTTCCAGAGATGAGGTGGCAAATGTGCAGAGATTGGTGATGTCTGGTGTCAAAGGGGTTGTTGTGATTGGTCTGACATTAATGGTGACTATGAAGCTCAAGATAGAGTTGCAGAGATGTGCAGCTCAAGATCAAATAAATAGTAGAAATCCAGGATAGATTGATTGTAGAGATTGAAGTTGGTGAAGGAAACAACTCAGCCATTTATGACGATTGACTGAGGTGTACCGACAAAATGATTGAAGATTTCCAAAGATAGAAGGCATGTTCAAGAAGGCGCGTTAATGGCAGAGGTGTACAGTTGGTTGTCTGGGAGATTAGATTGGGCAAGATCTGATTGCATTTAGTTTTCCTTGAGGATGATGAGAAAACCCTAACCACCTACGATTTGAATTGGCTTTTGGCAAGAAAAATAGGTTATAAATAAGGAAGACAAAATCATTGAAGGCTGCTGCTATAGAAAGGAAGATAGTGTTCCTACGAAGTGATTAGTTGTTACAAGTAGATCAGTCATGTGCTCATCAAGGAAATAGAGAAGAGACTAAGTGTGAGGGAGAACCAAGTTGAAGAGATCAACTGGTAGAAGTGCAGAACCTGTAGTGTTCATATTGGCAGAGAAGAAGAGAAGGAAGCAGCAAAGAAGGCAGGTATAGAACTGAATGAGTGTAGTATTAGTGGAGAGTAGCTAAAGAAAGTGAGAACTGACATAGAGAGAGGTGAACCGGTAAGCAATAGCAGTGAGAAGAAGAGAGCAACGAGTGATAGAGGAGATACAACAAGATAGTGGTTGAGTTGTTGAAGAATTAGTTAGAATGAGTAGAGAACTAGTAAGGAAGAGGAGATACCTTACCAGTAGGGAAGTTTTCTTTGGGAAGTTATAGGATTCACTTGTAACTAGATTACTACCTTTGTAATTTGAGAAAATGTATTGTAATCACTGAGTTGTAGCTCGGTGCAGGGGTTGTAGCTCCTTTAGGTTGTAGCCTATAAATTGTGTAGGGGTTGCTGCTCCTTTGAGTTGAAGCTCATAAATTAGGGGTTATAGCTCCTTGGGTTGGTGCCCTAAATTGTGTAATAGAGTTTCATTGTGAGGCTGGATTGGAGTAGTAGACTCTAGCATCATTGCTCATTGAGGTTTTTTCCATCTTGGGTTTTCCTCGTACATACTGGTGTTATGAGATGTCCTTTGTGTGTGATTGTAATTGTGTTGGTCTCCCTATTAATTGAAAAGTCTTCATTGAGCTTGATCTATGAACCGGTATACTTACATAGGATAGTTAAAGGGAAAAATATTGTGAACCACTGATTCACGCCCCTCTTAGTGGTGCATTGTGTCTAACATAAGTAGTGTCATTGGGGTCACTCATGCAAATTCATGTGCCACATATATCATCAACTGATAAATACTTTTAGCTTTGTTTTCCATCTAATTGTTTGAGTAGTGTTGTTGGGGGCACTTATGTAGATTGTTGTCTTCTTGATCTCGATCAGCATCTTTGTTTCAAAGGAGGTTTTTCATTCAACATTATAGCAATTATCATTTGATAGTTGTCTGCAATATTTTGTTCTTCGAGCATGTTCTTCATGTTCCCATTCTTTTAGGACATTTTCTTAGAGGCTTGTTAGTCCTTCATTCCATCTTTTTTTAGTAGTTCACGTTTCTTTTCATGTATCAAATCTCTTGCTTTTGGAGAGTTCTTTTTTTGCGCATGGTTTCATGCTTTACTCTACTTAGAGAGACTTCATTGGTTTGCACATGGATACCTAATCCAGCCTTTTGTTTTAGAGGCCCATTTCAACAGTCAAGCATTTAGAGTTTTTTTTTCTGACCCTAAGTTTCACTTAAGGGGAGGTGTTAGAGCATATTTAGCTATTAGTTGATTTTGGCTTAAGGTCACTTAGGAGTGCTTAATTCTAGTTGTGCACATAGTTTAGCTAGAATTGAACTTTATTTATCTTCTCATGCTTGCACTTTAGTTCTCCTAAGTTTAGTTTTGTTCTTTGTTTATGAGCATCTCATTGTACAATTGTAATTTGTTTTGTATTCTTTGTTTTTAAGTAATATAGCATTATTTTGTGTAGCTCTCATTTGTGGAAGGTGTTCTTATTTTTCATTTCACTTACAGGTACTTGTGTTGCAAAATTCAACAAGAAGTTAAAGCAAATTTCAAGGCAACTTGTCTAGATCAAGCATGGCTATGGCATTTGAGATATGGTCATCTTCACTTCAAAGGATTGTATTTATTACATAAAAATAAAATGGTAGAAGGATTGTCCCAAGTTGAAGAGCTAATGAATTCATTTGAATATGGTATTTTGGAAAAACAACACAGAGAAAGTTTTCCAAGGGAAATGCCATATAAAGCATGGGAACCCTTAGAAATTGTGCATACATATTAATGTGGTCCACTATAAAAACCATCATTAGGGGGAGGATTTATTCTCTAACTTTAATTGATGATTTTAGCAAGAAGACATGGATTTGTTTTCTTAAGTCTAAATTTGAAGAATTTAAAAAGTGATTAAAGCATTGGTTGAGAAGTAAAGTGGTCTATTCAACAAGTTATTGAGATTAGATAATAGTGATGAATACAAATGAAATGAGTTCTTAGGTTTTTGTAGGTTCCATGGAACAAAAAAATAATTAACTACAAGTTAAACATCTGAATGGAATAGTGTCATAGAGAAGAAAAATGAAACAATAATGAAGATGGAAAAAATAAAGTTAAAAGAAAATAATTTACTTATGAATATTGCGTTGAAATAGTAGCTCATGAAGTATATATCTTGAACATGAGTCCACCAAAAAGTGTGAAAGATAGGATCCCACAACATGCATGCAATGGTAAGATTGTAGGCACCTAAAATTGTCCTAGCCTAATTAAATATACATATTTATTTATTTAATAATCACTTTTCTTTTATTAATAAAAAAGAATTTGTATTTGTTTAAATAATTCACTTATCCTTTTCTAGCCCATTTTCTATCCCAAGTTAAATAAATATTTTTTCATTTTTTTAAATTGTTTTTTTTCTCAAGTTAAATAAATATTTTTTGTTTAATTCATTCGGTTCGCCTGTATTAATTAAGTTTGTTCTTTAATTTATTTAATTAATTCATTTATCTTTTTCCCCTCATTTATCCTAACCACTCCCTTTATTTTATTATTTCTGCTACCTACCCTTTTGTCTTAGTCGAGCATCTTTTATCCCACCTCTCAATCTCAACACTTCATTTTTAGGATGTTCTCCATATAAGAGGCTTCCTCCTCTTATTTTCCATATAGAAACCATGGAACATAGATCATTGGAGATAGGAGAACAATGAAGATCAAAACCAGTAAATGTGTATTTCATGATTTTGTATATTTTGAGGTTCTTCATTGATGTTGTGTTGGATTTCATTATATATCTATTTATCTTTTTCCCCTCATTTATCCTAACCACTCCCTTTATTTTATTATTTCTGCTACCTACCCTTTTGTCTTAGTCGAGCATCTTTTATCCCACCTCTCAATCTCAACACTTCATTTTTAGGATGTTCTCCATATAAGAGGCTTCCTCCTCTTATTTTCCATATAGAAACCATGGAACATAGATCATTGGAGATAGGAGAACAATGAAGATCAAAACCATTAAATGTGTATTTCATGATTTTGTATATTTTAAGGTTCTTCATTGATGTTGTGTTGGATTTCATTATATATCTATTTATCTTTTTCCCCTCATTTATCCTAACCACTCCCTTTATTTTATTATTTCTGCTACCTACCCTTTTGTCTTAGTCGAGCATCTTTTATCCCACCTCTCAATCTCAACACTTCATTTTTAGGATGTTCTCCATATAAGAGGCTTCCTCCTCTTATTTTCCATATAGAAACCATGGAACATAGATCATTGGAGATAGGAGAACAATGAAGATCAAAAACATTAAATGTGTATTTCATGATTTTGTATATTTTAAGGTTCTTCATTGATGTTGTGTTGGATTTCATTATATATCTAGGGTTTTTATGGCTGAATATTGTTAGGATTTACAATATTGAGAGTTCAAATTCAAACATATACAAGTATCATAGTGTATCTCATTTCAAAAAAATTGGTTATGTTGCATTTTCTAGTGTTCTAAATAAAACAAGAAGCAAGCTGGATTACAAAGGTGAGAAGTGTATCTTTGTTACTTATTGTGGACAATCAAAATCTTTAAAGTTGTTTAATTCGATCACTAAGAAGGTTATTATTAGTAGATATGTTGCATTCAAAGATGAGTCTCTGTATTGAAATATAGATAAAACCATTACAATTGATACAATAGTACCTCATAGAAGAAGAAGGAAAAATATCAATAAAATAAAGGTGATCAATCTAGTATGCAAGAAGGCACTCTATCAATAAGTCCACAAAAAAATAGAAATATTGAACAAGGTGAATAATTAAGCCAATCTTATCCAATTTCACAAGTATGTACTGATTCTAATCCTACACTTCAATCATTGAGATCAAGACTTAGAAATATAAAAAACTAGAAGTTTGCAAGAAGTTTATGATCAAGGAGAATGAATAGATTTGCAATCAAATTTTTCTTTATTTTCTCATGATCCTATATATTTTGTGGTACAATTAAGGAACTTTGAATTAATGCAATTGTGAAGATATATAATCTATTGAAAATAATGACACATGGGAGCTAGTAGATTTGTCTAAAAGAAAACAATGCATATGTGTGAATGTGTTTACAACACTAAGCTTAATGCAAATGGACATGTCGAAAAAGCATAGGACATGATGAAAATTTTGTACTTGTACCAATAGTTAATGTAGATAGAATGCTATTAGCAATGGTATCTCAAAACAATTGCAAGTTCTACCAAATGGATGTCAAATCAACCTTCTTCAATGGTTTTCGAGAGGAAGAAGTTTATGTGCAACAACCATAGGATATGAAGTAAGTAGATATGAAGGCAACATATAAAAGTTGAAAAGGGTATTTAATGGACTTAAGCAAGCATGGTATAGCTATATAGATTCATACATGGTGAATAATGGTTTCAGCAAGAGTGAGCCTACACTATACACAAAGATCAAAAAACAAGGTCAATTTTGGATTGATTGTTTATATATTGATGATTTGATTTTTATTAAACATTTATCTATAGAAATGTTTAAATCAGCCCTTATGAAAGAATTTTCATTTATCAAACTAAAATGTCGGTCAAGTTGGTGTCTAGATTAATCTCTGTAATTCTGTTGTGGTCTGCTCAAAATATCCATTCGAATGGCCATGATTAGTTGTTTTGTTCTTCCTCTATTTTGAAAGTGAAACTATAATTATTTGAGAAAGAAAGATGGAGAACACGGGACCCACATGCAATGGAGATAGACCAAAACTGAATGCGTGTTGGCTGGGTCTAAAGATAAAAGTACAGCTTACCGAGGTTATGATAAAACGCATATCAAGCAATCGAAGAATGTTGCTGACTGTAAGATAGAATTAAAAGCATTTTTGAAACAAATCCCAAAAATATACTTTTATCTTTAGTTTATAATTGCCATAGCGGCTCCCACAATAGCGTGGGATCCACCTTCTCACACATCGTATATTCACTTTGTTGTGACGTGGAACCTAAAACATGTCCAGCATCGTGAGATTCAGTAGTGAGAGTGTATACAGGCGTCTCAGCTATAAAACGCATATTCAGGAGCTCTGCTTGCGTGGCTGCCAACTGGGACTCCAAATCTGCAATCCGCTTCTGCAATTGGTGGGTCGCTCTTGTACACCCATAAACAGGGTCCTCCACCCTGGCACTTGCTTCATATACCAAACTATTTACTGCATCTGCTCTTTGCTCAGGTTCAATATCCTGCGACAATACCACATTAAAAGAATTAATATCACTATTCCACTAATTTAATTCTAAAACTCATTAATATTATTCTCTTAATCTGATGGCCAAATGGTTGTAGCACATAGATCAAATATTTGGACAACAATGCCACATCAAAATCATTAATATTATTATTCCACTAATTCGAAGCGAAAACACCATAGTTTTTCCCTTAATCTGATGGCCAAATACTTCAAATATTTGGACAACTCTAAATAAATGTCGAGCTATAAGACAGTGCAGGATAAGCATGACCATATGTGAAACAATGTACTCTTGTGAGTTGAGGGTTTAGCCGACCTTGTAGTCAAGGTTGATGATTTGTATAAATAGATGGTATAACTTCATTTAATTTGATATAAGTGATGTGTCTACATTATTAGAGATTGGTGTATATGGTTCTTAAGCGAATTTATCCTTTCTTGAGGTGTATTGAGAAGAGATTATTGCAGGCATAAGGAGATGCTATATTTGTAGTTCATGTAATCTGGATTGTAGTCTGAATCTTATTGTAAGGTAGTGAGCCTTCCTTGAGGGTTGTAGCCTTTTGGGCCTTCTTATTTTGAACAGTGAGCTCCAGGCAATGTGCCTAAATGCATGTGCATTCTCCATTGTAATATTTTCACATACTACTACAGAGCATCATTTTATTGTGGGTAGGTTCCAATTGTGGTTTTTCCCTTAACCAAGATTTCCATGTAAAAATCTTGGTGTTATGTGTTGTGGTTTCATTGTTCTTATCTTTATTCCTATTGTTGTTGCTTGGATCTGACATTGTGCTTTAATTGTTCTAGTCTAATGAAAACTGATTCACCCTCCCTCTCAGTTTTCCTTCTTGGTTGCTGTTAACAATTGGTATCAGAGCTATATCCTCTGAAAGAAGTTTGATCTCTTGAGGAGATTCGGGATGGTGGCTTATGTGTTCAAGAAGGAGAGTCCTAGATTTGATGGAAGAAATTATACTATTTGGAAGGACCGGATGGAAGTTCACTTGAAATACCTTGGAGAAGAGTATTGGAAGATCACAAAGAATGTTTATAATGTTCCTCAGAATGGACCAATTACTGAGCTGCTAAGATCAAGGATGTTGAACATAACATAAGAGTGAAGGAAGCATTGTTGAGTTCCTTGACTTATTCGGAGATGACTAATGTGATGGCTCTACAGACTGCACATGAGATCTGGAAGAAGCTAGAGACCTTGTATGAAGGAGATGTGCAAGTTAAGGTTGGTAAGTTGCAGATCTTGAAAGGGAAGTATGAAGCATTGAAGATGGTAGAAGATGAGAATATATCAACCTTTATGGCTAAGGTGAATGATCTTGTCATGAATATCATATGTGCCAGTGGAACCCTTCAAGAAGATGAGATTTTTGCTAAGGTGTTGAGATCCTTGCCCCCTGCTTACAAACATAAAGTAGCTTCTATTGATGACATCCAAAGTGTAACTATAGTTACTAGAGACATGTTGGTTGGAAAGCTTACTGCATTTGAGTTGAGTGAATTTGGAGAATCACATGGTAAATCTAAAACTGCATTCAGAGCCTCTATGTCTAGGAAGCATAAGTATGATTCAGGAGAAAGTTCTTATTGGGTATCCAGACTTGAAAGAGAAAAGAGAGATGGAAGAGAAAGAAAGAGAATTGGATGAACTTGAAGCTCTTATCGCTCGAAGGTTGCCTAAAGGAGCCGGTAAGTATGATGGAAAGTTAACTTTTAAATATTTCTCTTGTAATAAGATAAGACATTTTGCTTCTAGGTGTCCCGAGAGAATGTCTAGCTATGATAAGCATCATAAATTTAGCATGATAAGTATGATAAGACCTATAAGCCCTACCGAAAGTGTAGAAATTAGAAGAAATGCTATTATGTTGTTGATGAAGCTGTAACAGTTGAGGAATTAAAGAATGGGAATTCATAAGATGAGTTTGCATTTTTTGCTATCAAGGAACATGATCCGGTATCAATGAATCCTACAAGCTGCATTATTGAGGAGAAAGCTTTGGCTGCTAAAAGTGAAGAGAAATATGAATGGGTGATTTAGAGTGGTTGTTCACATCAAATGATAGGTGATAAAAGAAAATTTGTGAGTATGGAAAGGTATGATGGTGGAATAGTGATATTTGGAGATGACAAAGCTTGTGTGATTTGTGGTAGAGGTTCTATATCTTTCAATGGTAAGCATAATACTATTGATATGATTTAAAATTTAAGAATGGTAAATGTAAGATCCTAAATGCATTCGGGATAGAGATTGCATCAGGTACTAAAACTAAAGGTAATATCTAAACCACTTGAGTGCTGGTGAGAAAAGTTATTTGATTGCTTAGATTGATGAAAGTTGGTTGTGGCATAGGATAATGTGTCATGTTAATTTTGGTTACATGGTAAAGATAAGACCTACTCAATCTATTAGAGATTTTCCCCAGATTGTGAAGCTTGCTAATCCGGTATGTAAGGAATGTCAAATGGGAAAGGAAACAAAAGCTTCATTTAAGAGTAAGTTGTATTCATTTAATGGATTGCTAGATCTATTTCATATTGACTTATGTGGTCCTACTAGAGTGAGATGCATGCAAGGAGAGAGATATTTTATGTTGCTAATTGATGACTATTCAAGGATGATGTGGGTTACCTTCTTAAGGGAGATATTAGAAGTGTTGGAGAAATTCAAGATATTCAAAGCCAGACTGGAGACTAAGATAGGATTGAAGCTAAAATGCCTGAGATCTAACAGAGGAGGAGAATTTACATTAATAGATTTTGATACATTCTATGAGGAATGGAACTAGAAGACAATTATTTACTCCTAGAACCCCTCAACAGAATTGAGTTGTTGAAAGGAAGAACATAACTATCTTAGAGGCTACAAAGACTATGCTGATTGAAAGAAATGTTGCACAGATATTTTGGAGAGAAGTTGTTAGCACCGTTGTTTACACATTTAACCGGGTGCATATTAAAGGTGATTTTGGTAAGACTCATTATGAGTTATGGTTTGGTCAGGTTCTTACAGTTAGATATTTCTGAATTTTTGGAAGTAAATGTTATATCAAGAGAGATGAGGATATAGGAAAGTTTGATGCAAGATATGATGAAGGAATCTTATTGGGATATTCTACGAAGAGTAAAACCTACTAGTGCTGCAATAAGAGATTGAAGAAGATGGTTGAAAGTGCAAATGTAAAGGTGGATCAATGTCTTGGAAAGAAGATCAGAGCATGTAGTTATGATTTTGATGATGAAGATGTTGTTCTTAAACCTATTCAGACTGAGATCTTGAAGCAAATTAATTCGGTGGAGATAGTTAATTTGGATATTGCTGCTACCGGTGAAGAAATGCAAGAGCCTAAAAATTCGAATAATCAGAAGACATCAAGGTATGTTAGATTGAATCATTCAGAAAATCAAATTATTGGTGGCAGGGATAAAGGTGTAATGACTAGAAGAAGGATTGTTGCTAAAGAGATATGTCTAATTTCAAAGATTGAACCTAGAGATGTAGCAGAAGCATGTAAGGATGAAAATTGGATAAGAGCAATGGAAGAAGAGTTGAATCAGATTGAAAATAACAACACTTGGGAGCTTGTTCCGAGACCTAAAAACAAGAATGTGATTGGTGCTAAATGGGTGTTTTAGAATAAACTGAATGAACTCGATGAAGTTGCCAAAAACAAAGAAAGATTGGTATGTAAAGGGTGGTCTCAAATGGAAGGTATTGACTATGAGGAGAGTTTTTCTCTGGTCTAAAATTGAAGTTGTTAGATTGTTGCTTGCATTTGCTACTTATAAGAATTTTAATGTATATCAGATGGATGTCAAGTTAGCTTTTGTGAATGGTGATTTGGAAGAGGAAGTTTACATTGAGCAACCAAATGGATTTTCTCTATTTGATGAGGGAGGCATGGTATGCAAATTGAAGAAAGATCAATATGCACTGAAGCAAGCCCCTAGAGCTTGGTATGAAAGATTGGATAAGTATTTGGTAAAGTTGGGATTCTGTAAAGGTACTACTAATAGTAATTTATATTTCTCAGTTGAGAATGATAACATTTTAATTATTGAAGTCTTTGTTGATGACATCAGTTTTGGTGGTGATGATGAATTAAGTATGAAGTTTGGTAATGATATGAAAAAGGAATTTGAGATGTCTATGATAGGTGAGATGAAATTATTTTTAGGACTATAGATTACTCAAACCGATAAAGGTATTTCTAGTTCTCAATCTAAGTATGTGAAAGAAAAATTGAAGAAGTTTGGATTAATTGATTCTAAGAATGTTGGAACTCCTATGGTGACTGGATGCAAGTTGTCTAAAAATGATGAATCTCATAAAGTTAATCGGACTTTGTATAGATCTATGGTTGGTAGATTATTGTACTTAACTCAGACTAGACTAGACATTATGCATGTTGTTTGTCTTTGTGCTAGCTTCCAATCAGATCCTAAAGAGACTCATGTCCTTGTTGTGAAGAGGATCTTCAGATACTTGAAGGGAATTATTGACTATGGTTTGTGGTATTTGAAGAATGATGATTTCCTGTTGTGTGCTTACACTGATGCTGATTGGGGTGGTGATGTTGATGAATAGAAGAGCACTACCAGTGAAGCATTCCTTTTGGGGAAGAAGTTGGTTTCATATTCCAATAAGAAACAAGATGTTGTATCTTTTTCTGTTGTTGAAGCTAAACACATTGTTGTTGCTAGTATTTGTACTCAGGTAGTTTGGATGAAGTAGACGTTGAAGGATATTAGAGTTATTTATGATGAGCCTAATATTATATATTGTGACAATTCAAGTGCTATCAATATTTCAAAGAATCTGGTTCTGCATTGTAAAACAAAGCATGTTTCTATAAAGTATCATTTATTGGTCAGTGATGAGGAGGTCAGATTGGAATATGTATCTACAAAGGATCAGATTGCAAATATTTTCTGGTGTAGGAGCACCTCATGACTAAGATAATAAGAGAAATAAAGGGTAAAGGACAAACATGAGAATGCAACCTTTCAATCTATGTAATAGGGTAGTCTTGTTTGTTAGATATTTGATTTGTTTGCAATAAACCCTACCATGTTACCCAATGACATGGATTTGGCAAATTGATAAGCCGCCATGGGAATATGGACCTGGGGGTATTTGGTTGAGTATTTTTCTAGGTATTTATGTGTTGGAGATGTCTTAGGAAGGTTTAGGACATGTTGAAGCACCTCTAGGTAGGCGGATTTAACATATGTCAAAAGTTGCTCAAACTTGACAACTTTTAATGACAATTTTTGGTTGCAAATAGCAACTTCCTTCCAACGGTCACCTCGGTTCAAAAGGTGGTTGATAACCATTGAGGAAGGTATAAAATATCATCCCCAATCATCATTGGGAGGAGAGAATGACTTTGTAAACTTTTGGCATCATTGAAGTAATATATTTCTAAGAATTCCCTACAATTTTGTTATTTCTATGTGGTGTATCGTATTGTATGATCATTTTGGAATTAGGAAAATAGTGGGATGTGTTAGTGTGACCAATCACCTTTTAGATGCATCAAGTCTAAGGTCCTAATTTTCCAAGACAAGGAAGAAATCGGCAAATTTCTGGAACTGTTCCAGATTTGACAGTTTTGTCTAGGGTTTTGCAAAGAAATGGCCTTACCTTGCTGAGCCTTCATTAGCGGTTCATGGCTTTGAAGGGGATGCAAGTGTCACCAATGTATTTTAGGACTTTGAAGGTCTTTTTTAGGTTAGGACCAGTTGGAGGTGAGGGTTTGATGCATTAAGGTGGGCAACTCCATGTGGCCACTAGGTATGAGTAAGCAAACAGGTCTCACATCAGGGGTTAAAGGTCCGATCATGGCCTAAGACTTAGGAATTGGTGTATTTGCAATGGATTAAGAGTATTCCTTGAGTTATTTTGGTCAGTTAAGGTTTGTGTCTACAAACTCCTTTGTAAAATGGGCCTAATTAGGCTATACCGGTCTCGAACCAAAGTAGGGTTTTGTAATGCCCCGCCAGGAAACCCCTAAGGGTTTAAGTTAAAAACACTCAATAGGGTGTAAAATTTATTTTTTTAAGTAATAATTAGGAGCGTTAATGAAAAGTTACAACCATAAGATAGTTTGAAGTTATCTCAGTTCATAATTAGACACAACATTAAGATACATTGGAGATTGTCTGTCAACTTAGTTATCACAGCGGAAGGCTCAACAATCCTAAGGAGTTTCCTAACATGATTACATAACCTTACACCTAACTCAACTTGCGTCATTAGATCCATTAAACTAGATATCTTAATTACGAGATAACGCATAGATCTTGGCTAATGGTTTGGCATCTTCAAATTTTAGGAATCGATCATTTACTTCGGGTGGATAGGAGGCCCTTGATAGGTTATTTAATTAATGCACTTAATTTTCATAATTTTCATTAAGAGGTCTCCCAAAAGGGTTCATGCTTTTAATATAGTGAGGTTCATTCTTTGGGTTTGAGGTATCCATTCACAAATGATTTCATCCTTTAATGTTTAATAATAGGCTTAATGAGATTCATACATTTAAGGTTAAACTACGATTAGTAAAGTGTGGTTTCCTTCATTTGATCTTAGGATATTCACCCACACTTGATATCTTTCTTAAATATTAAAAGTATGGTTCATAGGAAGAATTCGTTCCTTAGGGATTAACTACAACAATCAGAGTGAGATCCCTTCATTTGGTTCCATGCGTAGCCAACTGATGGGTTGAAAATTCTTATGATAGGTATAGTGTGAGTAGCCATGGGAATTCACTTGAAGTTTAAAAATAATACTACTAGATGGCTAGAATCATTACATGAAAAATGTATTTGAGCCACAAGAGTTCATCCTTTAACTTTAAGATATAGTTAGGAAGATAATATTTAACATTTCAAGATTAAAGTAATAAGATCATAATGACGTTCTTCTATTCGGACTAAAATACAAATTATCTTTTTGCATATCTCTTGTTTTTTTCTCTTCTTGTTAAATGATCTTAAAAAGAGAGAGATACTTTTACTAGGATTTAATGTTTGAACAACAAATCAACTACTTTTCCATTTTAGTTTAATTTTAGCAATCATGAGGGATTCCTTTTATAAGGGATTAAAAATATGGATATTCAATTGATTTCACCCAATTATAAATGTAATCTGGTGAGGATTATTGATTATAATTACAACATGGATTAATAAGTATATCCATCCAATATACAACATGGATGCCTAGTTGAGTCCTCACGAATTATCAAATTAATCTGATGAGGATTATTGTTAAGATTTAAACGTGAAATAACTTATCAAATTCATTCAATGTAATGAAACATAATTGACATGGCGTGATTCATTTACTACGGTAAACAGATAGATATTTATATGATGTTCATTCTTTAGTTTTAAATCTAGGAATTATGACATAAATTTTAACTTTGTTTCCTTTTTACATCCATTCCATTTATATACTTAATATCAAGTTAATCCAATAAAGTAATTCTAATTAAATTTCTTCCACTATTACATTTTAAAATTAACATTACCAGTTTACTTTTTTCCACACTTTAATTTCAATATTTAAATACCATGCCATATTCATAATTCACAACGTTTTATGAACTTGAATAACTACGTTTATCCATATGGAAAATGTTATACATTTAAATTTGAATTCATTTAATTTACACTTTACACTTTGCAAGAATACAACCATTCAAGATAATTTAAAACATAAAACAAAGTACGCTATAAACACTGCATAACACAGATATGATCTCGGAGTTCACCCCGGATGGGCTACATCTCCGGGTCTGCTCAACTGCAAGACCCTTTTTGGCATTTAATATAGTTAAAGTTACTTATTTACATGTCTTTTACATCTTGCCACTTAGGCGAATACAAACAATATACAACAGACATCTCGGTCGGGAAATACATAATTGGTCCCTTCTAAAGCGGATCTGACTTGACAATTCAGAGCAAGTACAGGTTCTAAGGACTGACGTTACTTGACTATGCACGTATCTGGCTATGACCAACACAAGAAAACAAATGACAGAGTCCAACAACAAACCTAGCAAGAACTTGCCAACACTTAACACCAGCTAAAAACATAAAATGAACTTGCCATCTTTACCATTATATATTTCACATCACCGAGGGGAGGAATGACTAAACTATTTGTTTTTCTAAAAGAAGGTATCATCTACTTCCGAACCTCAAAACGACACATTATTAAGTTTTCTGATGATCTCGTTAGCATATCTGTTGAGTTCTTCAAAATTTTCAAAATGAACTTATAATACCTTAACATTTAGATTTCCTATTTCTAAGTTCACAGAATGAACAGATCAAATCACAAGTTGCTGCTGAATATCGGAATATTTCAAAGGTGAAGTCACCAATTGTTAAAACGCATATAAAATTTCCTTCAAAAATATATATATATATATATATATATATATATATATATATATATATATAAATCATATTGTTTAATAACTTTCAAATTTCAAATTTATTATTTATTAATAATATAGCAATCTCCACATTAAATGTATATATTAATAAAATTTAATCATTATTTAAAACTTTATAAAAAAAACTATTATTAAAACCCAAATTACTATTTTAATATATATCGTGGAGATTATTTGTTTTATTTCCTTTTTTTTTTAAATTAAAATAAATTTAAAAACAAATAAAAAAAAACTACGAAAGCACTGGGGTGGGGGTTCCACATGGCCCCCAAGGTGCAGCTCACGCTACCATGGGTAGCGGCTGCTACCAAAGGGTAGCAAGCTGCTGCCATGGCAGCGCTGCTACCATTTGGTAGCAGTCCGCTACCATGGTAGCAGACGCTACCCTCACAACCCCGTGGTGGGGTTTATACCCGCCATGGGGGTTTCTGTTTTTTTTTTGTTTTATATATATATTTTTTTGAAATTTTTCTCTAAAAAAAAACAATTTATTTTTACTGTCAAAAATAAAAGAGACACACAACAAAAAAAAAGAAATACAGTCTGTAGAAACTCCATTTTCCAACAGCTTCTCTTCTTTGTTTTTTTTTTTTTTTTTAATATTGAAATAAATCAAAAGGGATTGACAAAAGAAAAGAATGTAAAAACCCCATTTTTGAAAGACAAATACAGTCACAGCCATAACATGAATTTTTCAGATTTATGCCAAAATCTTCATTATGGGAGGAAATTTTCTAACAAGTTTAAAATCACAAAATCCATCAAGAAAAAAGATTGGTTTCAAGAACAACCAAATTTTGAGAGTAAACTGAAAACTAACCCCAAATCATTCATAGGTAAGACCATTTTTTTTGTATTCAACAAATAAATAAGGTAGTGGATTCGAATCCTACCTCATAGTGCAAATCCGGACATGTATCTTGAGGAAGAGCTTCTCCAATCTGCTGCTTCAATGCAAAACTTCTCCAATTTTCTCCCAAAAAACTCCCAAGCCAAGAACCCCCAAAATGTCTCCAAAACTAGGTTAAAAAGAAAAAGCCCTAATTTTGCCCTAATTTTTAATTTCGAAATTAGGCATTTATTTTTGAAATAAAATGAATGAAAATGGAATGGAAGTCATTCATTACCATTATTTATTAATCTCATATGTTTTCCCCTATTAAAATTAAAATGCTTCTTTTTTCTTATTGAGTTTTAAATTTTAATTTCTTAATATCGATTTAGGCCTGCATTTATATTTCGGGTCTATTTACCGGGTAAGGCGTTTTGATTAAATTTTAATTTTCTAAAAATCAATCTTTTTATACTATATCAACTATACAAGTAAAAAGGAAATAATTTCGTTTAAATAATAATAATTTATCCCTTTTCTTCCAAAATGCGAAAATGAGTAATTTATTTCCATCTCCCAAACGACTTAAAAAATTTTCCTTCTAAAATGCATAACTTATTAAAATCGTAGATATTAAAATTAATTATTAAATTAACTCACTATAACTTAATAAAGCGACATTTTTAAATAAATGACTAATCTAATGCAAGAGTCTTATTTATTCAAATTTCTCAACTACAAATGCATAAAAGTTACAAATGCGTAAATGAGCACACTAACCCCAGTTAAATACCTTAAGCTTGCTACAATAACAATTTAAAGCAATCTCTTAAATTAGTGATTAATCATATAAAAGAAACTACCTATTTAAATTTCTAAATTTCTAATGTGCTCGTCTACTCGTAATTTTGAATTTAATACTTAGGATCACAACCCTCACTTACCTCGCGCATGGCATGCAAATCGAGGAAGTCCTTCGAGTCTCTTGACACGCATCCCAATGAAACGCAAGCCCCACGAATCCACACACGATGCTCACCTAACCATGGCTAAGGCAAGACGAGAGTTATATGACCACTAAATCCGAATTCAAAAGATGAACGAGCATACTCAACCTTGCAAATTCCAAAGGAGATGAACCTTGCCCTAAGCGATGTTGTACCTGCAATCTCCTGCACCCATGAATTCATACAAGCATGCATATACAAATACATATTCAATGAAGACGTCAGCTCAAGATTTATCACAAGGGTTAGGAAACAATTGCATTTACACGAAAATCAATGCAAAAGCACAATAATAAGTATGCACAATTTATTTATATTATCTAAGCTACACATTGCATATTGGTTAATCTACCATTCAAGAATGCCACAAAGGAAGTCAATCAAGGTTAAACGGGTTTTAAAAGTCCGACTAGGGTATGGGCATTACAGGTTTGGATTCTTGTGTTCTCTATTGGTAAGAACCCTTAGGATATGTTTTGTAACTCCCAAAAGGGTATCCAAACCCAGGATTTTTTGTCTGGTCTTTTGGAGAAAGAAAGAGTTGTGTGGAAAACTGGTCTGGCAGGGCTATTAGGTTTTGTAGGCCTTGTTTCAGCAGTTACCCAAACCGGTAGAGGGAACCTGAATTCAATGATTGAAGGAGGTCTCCCTAACCTAGGTTAATTCAAATCAGACCTTAAATAGCCATTGTTGCATTGGAGAAGGGACCAAACTATTGTTCACCATAGGGTCCTTGTACCAATCAATGAAAGAGACCTTGTATCGGTAGTCTTTTGTTTGGAAGAAAGGGATGTGCGACTTGTCAAACTGATATTCCTTTTAACCCCTGGGAGTGTTGTGTGATTGCTAGGGTCCTTGGTGTGTTCTTGGATTAGGGGGAACCTATCCTATATGTATACCGAGACTCTATATCAGATTGGTTTCAGAGCATAGGAGGAATCCTTTTGGGAAGAAGAATAGTACATGTCAATAGAAGAATTAGAGGGTGAGGCTAGAAGAATACCTCCAAAGGTGACAAATTTGGAACTTGACAGGATGGCGCAAGAGAAGAGAGAAGAAAATTATAGGCTTAGAAGGTTGATCGAGAACTTGGAAGGTAGGCTGGAGAGAGGACCTAATGGCTCCGAGAAAGTGGGAGAAGAAGAGGAAGTTCCTGCAGAGAATAGGTAATTGGTCAATGCCTTGAAGTCTGTGGAGAGGAGAACCATGGACCATAATTAAAACCTTCCTATTTTCAGTGGGAAGATGGATGTCAATGGAGTGATGCACTGGATAGAGTCCTTGAACAATTTTTTCAAATGTGAAGACATTGCCAACAACCAAAAGATGAAGATTGCCAAGTCAAAAATATAGGGAGTAGCCTCTTGGAAGAAGATGATTGTAAAAGAGGGAAGAGGAATGATCACCTCTTGGAAGAAGATGATTGTAGAGATCAAGGGAGTATATGTACCTTAGGACTATGAAGGCCAGTTACACAAGAGAAGGAAGAATCTCAAATAGAAAGAGATGGATGTGTGTGCCTATACTGAAGAATTTCATAAATCGAGTATAAAGTCTAAGAAGGTTGAAGATGGAAGTGAAAGAGTGGCAAGGTATCTAAACGGCCTAAGGTGGAACATACAAAAAGAGTTGAACCTCTTGTGCCATGACACTGTTCATAGATGCTATCAATTAGCATTAAAGGTAGAGGAGAAGCTCAAAAGAAGACAAGAGCAGAGCAGCAGAGGAAGGGGTAAGCAACCAAGGGGAAGGAGCAACATCAGAGGAAGAGGATCAAATTTTGAGTTTCAAGGAGAGAGCAATCAAGACTCCTCAAGAAATGAAAGCAGCAACAAAGGCAACTTCATAGAGAGAAGGCCTAATTTCAGAGGTAGATCATCAGGAAGAGGAGCAGGACTAATGAAATGTTTTAACTGCAACTAAGAGGGACACATTGCCAGTAGATTCCCGGAGAAGATAAGGTCTAGTTCCCAAGGAGAAAGGAGAGCCAATCTAACCCAAGAATCGGATTACCAAGGCAGTAGTAAACGTGATTCATATGGTTATCCAGAGACTGAAGAGGTACTAATATTGAGAAGAACCCTCTTGAAGGTACCAACACCTATGGAGCCACCTCAAAGGAAGACTATCTTCTGCACCACTTGCCAATCAGGAGGAAAGGTATGTAAAGTTCTGGTTGAATCAGGGTCTACTAAGAATTTTGTGTCAATAGAAATGGTAGAGAAGTTGAAATTGAGGAGGATACCCCATCCATGCCCCTATAAGGTGTCTTGGATCACAAAAGGGCAACAAACTCTTGTAGAAGAGAAGTCGTGGGTAGAATTTCAGATAGGAGCATATAAAGATAAGATTTTATTTGATGTTGTTAACATGGATGCTTGTCACCTCTTGTTTGGAAGACCATGGAAGTATGACCTCAAAGCACACCATGATGGCTTTAGGAATACCTATTCCATCACAAAGAATGACAAGGTCATAGAGCTACTGCCCCTAAATGAAAACAATGAAGAGGAGAAAGAAACTGAGTCCAAAGTGATGATGATGGAGGGAAAATCATTCCTCAAGGAGATAAAGATGGAAGAAGGAATATGCTTTGCATTGCTTCCAATACCAACCTCAAAGGAGAAGCCAGTTGCAGATGACAAAGCAGAAGGAAAGAAAAAGGATCTTAGTCCAGAAGTGAAGGAGATCATCAGTAGATACCAAGGCATAGTTGCAGATGGAGTGCCAAGGAGTTTGTCGTCAATGAGAGAGATAAGACACTGTATTGACTTGATCCTAGGGGCTACATTACCTAACAAGGATGCATACAAATTCACACCACAACAAAATGAGGAGATGGCAAGGCAGATTCAAGAGTTTCTAGATTCTAATCTGATTGGAAAGTGTCTTAGCCTATGTGCAGTACCTGCAGTTTTGGCACCCAAAAAGGATGGAACATGGAGGCTTTGTACTGACTCAAGAGCTCTCAACAAAATCACCATAAGGTATACATTTCCAATGCCTAGGATAGAGGATTTTTTTGATTGCTTGGGGGTGCAATTTTTTCTTCTAAAATTGATTTAAAGAGTGGATACCACCAAATTAGAATTAGGCCTAGTGATGAGTGGAAAATAGCCTTCAAAACAAATGAAGGGTTGTATGAATGGAAGGTTATGCCATTTGGTTTGTCTAATTCCCCAAGTACATTCATGAGACTCATGAATGAAGTTTTGAAAGAATTCACAGGGAAGTTTGGAATAGTGTATTTGGATGACATCCTAGTATTTAGCTAGACAAAGGAAGAACACTTAAGGCATCTACACATGGTTTTGAAAAGGTTGAGTGAAGAGGAATTGATGATCAATATGGAGAAGTATTTATTCATGCAGGAAAAGCTCATCTACCTAGGATTTGTGATCCCCAAAGGTCAATTGAAGATGGATTAGGATAAGGTAAATGCAATTCTTTCTTGGCCTACTCCTAAGACTATTGGTGAAGTTAGAAGTTTGCATGGATTAGCCACATTTAATAAAAAAATCATAAGAGGTTTTAGTCACATATGTGCTCCAATGTTGGAAACCATAAAAGGTGGTCGAAAGTGCAGGTTTTCTTAGACAAAGGAGATGGATGAGGCATTTGAAACTCTCAAGAAAAAGGTAGCTCAACAACCAGTACTTGATTTGCCTAATTTTAACAAAGTGTTTCAGATTGAATGTGATGGTAGTCATGTGGCCA
The DNA here is from genome assembly GCF_030272615.1 of Cryptomeria japonica. Taxonomy (NCBI): domain Eukaryota; kingdom Viridiplantae; phylum Streptophyta; class Pinopsida; order Cupressales; family Cupressaceae; genus Cryptomeria; species Cryptomeria japonica. Next base: position 40,210,401 of record NC_081413.1, on the reverse strand, counting down.
TAGGAGTAGTCATAAGCCAAGAAGGTAGACCTATAGCATTCTTTAGTGAAAAACTCAATGAGGAAAAGAGAAAATATTATTCTTCTAACCGAGAAATGTATGCACTAGTTCAGGCATTGAAAAAATGGAGACACTATCTGCTACCAAAGGAATTTGTGGTTTGTACTGACAACCAAGCCTTGAGTTTCATTAATCACCAAGAAAAGTTAAGCCATATGCATATGAAGTGGGTAGAATCCCTACAAGCCTATACCTTTTCCATAAAACACAAGAAAGGAGTAGCCAACAAAGTGGCTGATGCACTGAGTAGGAGAGTGCTAACCATAGCTGAAATCCAATTAGAAAACATTGGGATTGATGCAATGAAAGATATGTATGATGCAGATGAGGACTTTAAGGAGGTTTACAAGGCATGTACTGAATTTGGTGAAAGTTTTCATGTGGAGTTTTCTGATTTTCTGATCCAAGATGGACTTCTTTTCAAAGGTGGGCAATTGTGCATACTAAAGTGCTCAATGAGGACTAATATTATCAAGGAAAAGCATAGTGGAGCTATAGCAGGTCATTTTGGTTTGGACAAGACACTTGAACTGGTAAGAAGGCACTACTTTTGGCCTAAATTGTAGGTTGATGTAAGAAAGTTTGTAGATACATGCACCATTTGCCAAAAGGCAAAAGGAAAAAGTACCAATGTTGGACTCTATCAACCCTTACCCATTCCCTAAAGACCTTGAGAAAGTGTGTCAATGGACTTTGTAATAGGTTTTCCTAGGACCCAAAAGGGGTTTGACAATTTCTTTGCGATAGTGAATAGGTTTAGTAAAATGGCATATTTCTTGCCATGTAAGTCCACTAGTGAAGCATCTTATATAGTAGATTTGTTTTTCAGAGAAGTAGCAAGGATTCATGGACTTCCATTGAATATAGTTTCTGACAAGGATGTCAAATTTGGTGGCCATTTTTGGAGAAATCTATGGAGGAAACTTGCAACTAATCTATCCTTCTCATTAGCCTATCATCCACAAACGAATGGGCAGACAAAAGTAGTAAACTGGTCATTAGGGAATTTGTTGAGATGTCTTACAAGGAAGCATGGTGAAAAGTGGGATTCAATCTTACCTCAAGCTAAGTTTGCCTACAATGACACTGCAAACAAAAGCACAGGGAAGTCACCATTTTAGATTGTGTATGGGTTGCATCCAAGAGGGGTATTAGAGTTGAGAAAACTACTCCATACGGATCCCACAAGTGTAGATGGTGAGTGGTTTGCCAAAGCCATAAAGGAAGTTCATGAGCCCGTCAAAATACAACTTCAAAGGTCATCAGAAAAATACAAGGAACATACAGATCAGAAAAGGAGAGAGGTACAGTTTCAAGTTGGAGATTTGGTTTGGGAAAATTTGAAGAAGGAAAGGTTACCCAAGGGCAAAAATACTAAGCTCATGCAAAGGAAAGTAGGACCATGTCAAATCTTGAAGAAGTTTGGCACCAATTCTTATGAAATTAAATTACCATCAGACCTTGGTATATCCCCTATTTTTAATGTTTGTGATTTAACTCCTTTTAAAGGTGACTCTAATGCAGGTAACTCACAGCAGGTCCTAGAAGAAGCAACATATATAGATTTTCCCAAACATGATCCACCTAAACTTGAAAAAGTGTTGGACACCAAGATTGTAAAGAAGACTAGGAAGAACGAGTACAAACAATACTTGGTCAAATGGAAAAGAAAACCAGACTTTGAAGCCATTTGGTTGGAAGAAGATGAGATCAAGAAGCATGGCACTACATTACATGACCTCATCTCAAGTGGACTTGAGATTCATTCATCCTCGTAGTATGGTGCAGGAGAACCTCATGACTAAGAGAATAAGAACAATAAAGGCTAAAGGACACACATGAGAATGTGACCTTTCAATCTATGTAATAGGGTAGTCTTGTTTGTTTGAGGTTTGATTTTTTTGCAATAAACCCCACCTTGTTACCCAATGACATGGATTTGGAAAATTGATAAGCCACCATGGGCATATGGGCCTAGGGGTATTTGGTTGAGTATTTTTCTAGGTGTTTATGTGTTGGAAATTTTTTAGGAAGGTTTAGGACTTGTTGAAGCACCTCAAGGTAGGTGGATTTAACATATGCCAAAGGTTGCTCAAACTTGACAACTTTTAATGACAACTTTTGGTTGCAAATAGCAACTTCCTTCCAACAGTCACCTTGGTTCAAAATGTGGTTGATAAACATTAAGAAAGGTATAAAATGTCACCCCCAATCATCATTGGGAGGAGAGAATGACTTTGTAAACTTTTGGCATCATTAAAGTAATATATTTCTGAGAATTTCTTGCAATTCCGTTATTTCTACGTGGTGTACCGTACTGTACAATCATTTTGAAATTAGGAAACCAGTGGGATGTGTTAGAGTGGCAAGTCAGCTTTCAAATGTATCAAGTTTAAGGTCCTAATTCACCAAGACAAGGAAGAAATTGGCAAATTTCTAGAAGTGTTCTAGATTTCACAGTTTTGTCTAGTGTTTTGCAAAGAAATGGCCTTACCTTGTTGATCCTTCATTGGTGGTTCACGGATTTGAAGGGGATGCAAATATGGCCAATTTTTTTAGGACTCTGAAGGTTTTTTTCAGGTTAGTACTAGTTGGAGGAGAGGGTTTGATGCATTAAGGTGGGCAACTCCATGTGGCCACCGGGTATGAGTAAGCAAACAGGTCTCACATCAGGGGTTAAAGGTCTAATCATGGCCTAAGACTAAGGAATTGGTGTATTTTCAATGGCTTAAGAGTATTCCTTGAGTTTTTCTTTTGATTTAAGGTCCATGTCTATACACTCCTCTATAAAATAGGCCTAACTGGGCTATACTAGTCTCCTAACCAAAGTAGTGTTTGGATTCTTGTGTTCCCTACCGGTAAGAACCCTTGGGATATGTTTTGTAACTTGAAAAAGGTTATCCAAATCCAGGATTCGTTGTTTGTTATTTTGGAGAAATAGAGAGTTAAGTGTGGAAAACCGGTCTAGCAAAGCTATTAGGTTTTGTAGGCCTTGTTGCAGTAGTTACCCAAACTGGTAGAGGGAACCTGAATTCAATGATTGAAGGAGATCTCCCTGACCTAGGGGACTTCAAATCAAACCTTAAATATCCATTTTTGACCATAGGGTCCTTGTACCGGTCAATGAAAGAGACCTTGTACCAAGAGTCTTTTGTTTGGAAGAAAGGGATGTGGGACTTGTCAAAATGATATTCCTTAACCCCTGAGAGTGTTGTGTGATTGCTAGGGTCCTTGGTGTGTTCTTTCATTAGGGGTAACCTATCCTATACCTATACTGGGACTGCATCATTTTCACTAAGCCTTTTCCTGCAGATACATTTGTTTATTTGAGAGAAAAGTTAGGAGTCTCTGCCCCTCCTATTGAGAGCTAGATACATGGAGTTACATCAATCCGGTGGATTTCAGAACCTTATGTTTTTGTCTGGGTTGATAAGTTGGTGTTGCTACTCAGCCAAAGTAGTTAGTGTGTGGTTCAGTTGTTCAGTTGTTCAGTTAATTAGTAGATTAAGTTTATCCTAAGGGGAAGATTGTCCTTCATAGAGGGTGTGTCTTGGTGGAGAGAGAGTGTTTAATCTATATTGTCTTTGGCATTATTGTCAAAGGGGGAGAGAGTCATGTAAAAAATTACTTTATCTTTGGAGATTTGTGTGCATGATTTTAGGGAGAGTTTGCTAGTATTGATTCATTTCTTTGCATTGATTGTTTTTCATATTCATATGTTGCCATCAATGCAAAAGGGGGAGATTGTTGGATACGTATTGTTGCTAGGATATGTTGTTGTCATTGATGTCAACATATTTTGGTGTTGTTGAAAGCAGTTTGGTATTTGCTCTGGTGGTTGCAGATTTTTTATTGGGATCACGATTTGATATATGGAGTATTTCTAGTATCATTATATCTTTTTATATTGGTTTCAATGATCCGGGAGCTTAATTGATCATATCCAATTTACAATTTAGTTCTTTTGATTAGTTCTTTGCAGAGTTTGGTATTTCCTCTGATATATTCTAGTGTGATCAAATCTTGAGTTGTGGTTTTGGGAGATTATTTGGGTTGTTATTGTGTATCTTCATTTTAGATGGTTCATGATTTCATGCTTTGCAAGTTATCTTTCCTCATAGCAATTGCTACTGTTTGAGTGTTCTTGAGTTTTAGATGTTGATCAATGAAGATCTGAATAATTGGGTTTTTTGCAGCTATTGCGGATAGTTCTAATGTGCTTGTTGGTGTTTCCGGGTCATTTTCTATTTGTCTTGGTGATCTACATTTATTCTTATGCGCATATTTGGTGACTTTTCTAATCCAGTGATATTCTTCGTGTTATGCGGTATTCTTTGTAGTGTATCATGTTGCTGTTAATCTTGGCGAGATTTCCGGTGGTGATGCGTGTTTGGAGATTTGATTTAGGTCCATGTCATGTCATGTATATCATTATATTGGTCTGGTGGTGTTGGAAATATGCTAGATTTGGTTAAGTGTTGTCATTAATGTCAACAATGCATCTCGATTGGATCTATCCCGGTTAGTCTTGGTGATCTTCTCAGTTTCTGTTGTGATTTTGATTCGGTATGATTAGATCTTAGGATTCGGTTTTGGATGCGTATTGTGGCTGGTTACATGCTTTCTATACTCTATTGGTTCATGATTTGGTGCTTTGGCTGTTATCGCTTTTGGTATTTACCGGTACTAACTAGTTTCTGGCTTTACCGGCTTGCCTCTAGCTATCCTAGTTAGCTTTACTAGTATGCATTATTTAGTGATTTGGTTAGTGGATTTTGGGTCCAGCTTATGGAATCGGTTTCTATCATGCTGAAGTTGTTTCTTGATCGTGTCCTGAGCATTTGGTGATTTGGCATTGGATGGCATATTGTTATGATGGTCCTATTTGGATGTCGTTAAACTTTTTGTTATTTCATTGAGGGTTTCTACCAGTTGGTGAAGGGTGTTGGATTTTGGTCTTAGCAGAATTTTCGGTGGATATAATTGTTTGGTTACTTGATTTAGGTCCATGCTATGTAATGTAAATTATAATATTGGTCTGGTGGTATCGTGTGATGTAAGTTTTTTAATTATGTGTTTATGGGTTTAGGGTTTAGCTGACCTTGTCAATAAGGTTGATGATCTGTATTTATAGGTGACTTATTCATGTAATCTGGAGATCAATAGAGGATGGTTTTTGGGATGGTTATGTCTACATTATCAGAGGAAGGATTATGTGTGAATAAAGTCATATGATTCAAGTGAAGGTTGGAAAGGTTTTGTATTGTAGAGTAGATATCAGTGCTTAACTGAAACTATATCAAGCATTAGTAGATGCTACTTTCACAGTTCATTTCTTTTCAGATTGTATTCCAATGTTTATGTAAGTCAGTGAGACTTCCCTTTGTTATGAGAAGTTCTCTCTAGGCTATTGGTCTTTTTGCAAGTGCAGACCAAATTGTAATTATTCATAATACTACTACAGAGTATTCATTTGATTATGGGTAGGTTTTCCCACTGTGGTTTTTCCCTTTCTGGGTTTTCACATCCAAATATTGTTGTTATGTGTGTTGTTCTTTCATGATATATCTCTCATTATGTTGTGCTCCGATATAAGGTTTTTAATTGAATTAATTATTGTACTTGTGATTAAACTGATTCACCCTCCCTCTCAGTTTACTGCTAGTATCAGATCATTCCAACAATTGGTATCATAGAAAGGTCCTCTCTGCAAAAGCTTAACCACTTGAGGAGATCCGATGGCAACTGCATCAAGTTTCACATTCAATCCTTACCGGATGGAGAGTCCCAGATTTGATGGTACTAATTACAAAATATGGAAAGAGTGAATGAATATTCATCTCATATGTCTTGGAGATAAAGCTTGGGAGATAGTGGAGAAAGTGTATGTACCTCATGATCCTAATTCTAGAACACTGACACTTGCTGATGAACATAAGAGAGCTGAAAAGGATGTGAGACAAAAAGAAGCATTGTTGAGCGCCCTATCTGATGAAAATCTATTGAATGTCATATAATTGGATAATGCAAAGCTGATCTACTAGACAAAGCTTGAAACTCTTTATGAAGGTGACCAGGCTGTGAAAATTGCTAAACTTGAAGGTTTCTAGGTAAGATATGAAACTTTGAAGATGGTAGAAGATGAGAAGATAAGTTCTTTCATGGATAGAGTCAATGAGATTGTCATGGGTATCAAATGTTGTGGTGAATTGATTAGTGAGGATTAGATAGTGTCAAAAGTTCTAAGAGTTCTACCTTCGACTTATAAGATGAAGGATACTGCTATCAATGAACTCCAGACAACGTCAAGTACCCCTATGATGAGAGATACATTACTTGGGAAATTGACTACTTTTGAACTTTTGAACTTGGATATCAAAGTGCTACTAAAACTAAGACTGCATTTAAAGCATCTACCTTGGGTAAGCAAAAGATAGATTGGAAAGAGATGTATACTAAGGATATGGATGAAATTGAGAGAGAAGAAAGAGAACTTGAAGAGTTGGAAGCCCTGATTGCTAGAAGAATTCCTAAAGGACCAGTTGGAAGTAAGCATGAAGGAAAAGTCCCTTTAAAATGTTTTTCATGCAATAAGATTGGTCATTTTGCTTCTAGATGCTCTAAAAGAGCTACTAGGAATCATGAATATCAGAGTAGACCTAGATTCAAAAGGAATAAGGATAAATCATATTATTATGCTGGTGATGATGATGACGAACCTATGAGTGGATCTGGTAATGGAGCCTCATCCACTAAAGATTGGGTCTTTATTACTATTAAGGATGATTCTCCAGAATTTGTCATTGAAACAACCCATACTAAAGAAAAGGCTTTAGCTGCAAAAATTGAAGAGAAGGATGAATGGGTCATAGACAGTGGATGCTTCCATCACATGACTAGTGACATGAGAAATTTTTTATCATTGCAAGAATTTGATGGTGGATTAGTCAGATTTGGAGACAAGGTGTGTAGGATCAAAGGAAAAGGAACAATATCATTGGATGGTAAGACTAATACTGATAATGTTTATTATGTTAAAGGCTTAAAGCATAATCTTTTAAGTGTAGGTTAGATGGTGGATAGACAATTTCATTTGTAATTCAAGGATGGAAAATATAAGATTTGTTGGCATTTGGAATAACTGATGCAGATCAAGTGACATAGTTGAAGTTGGATGACTGCACTGGTAAAAGATAGAAGTCTATTTGTGATGAAGAGATTGAGATTATATGAATAGATGACATGATCAGTTATTTGTGTTGTCATTGTTGGCAACTGATGTTCCTAATATTCCTGATGTTTTGTTTTTCATCTAAGTGATTTGGTTTACCGGAAGACAGGGTTTACCGATAGTGAACTAAGTTTCTGAAATAGGACTTTAACTGATAAAGCAAAATTGTTTTGATTTGATTGGTGGATTGGCGATGACTGGTTATATTCGGTTTGGATAGCAAACTTGTATCATGGAAAGGTGTATATGGCCATGTTGGTATAATTATTTATTCTTATAGGATATAATTACACTTTACTTAAGTTGACTTAGGATATTGCATCTCATTGTAGTTTGGATATGAGACACTTAGGGAAGTGTGCACATAGGGATGATGCTTGTAAGAGAAATTCCACCCTTTGTGGTCTTATCTTGTTGTTACATTCCATATTTGGTGGGTGATCCACCTCTTGTGGAATATTATATTATTTCTCCTACCTACCCCTACATTTTCTTACCTACCCTTGTTTCTCATTGGGCCACATGTCATGACTGTGTGCTCACATATCCATTTGGCCTTGCCTATATAAGCAGGCCCATATTCATTTTATCAGTTAATCCAATTGATCACTTTTCCATATTGATGAGAATACAGTTTGTTCTTGTCAAATTATTGTCTCTCTTTTGTGTGCTTTTCATTGTTCCCTTGGTCTTGGCAAAATCTCACATGGTATTAGAGCCATTGGGGCTTCATTGATTGGTTTTTAGAGACATCTTGGGAGGCTTCTAATTGTGGATCTGAGGTATTGCATGTTTTGGAGGCATCCTAGAGCTTTTTTTAGCTTACCATTACGTCTGGGAGGTTATTTCCATAAAAAATGAGTATAAACTCAACCTATTTTGGAGGAAGTTGACTTTCGGGCTTAGAGAAATTTTTTTGCCTATTTGGGTAATATCGTACGTATTTTTCAAAAAAAAAATTATTATTTTTTATTTTCTGCAAAACTAATAGTCATTTACTCTACATAATTTTTTTTATTTTATTCAAAAGTTTTTTTTCAAAACAATTATTATTATTTTCAGGGGGGGCATTACCCAACCCCCCGACCTGTGTTTCGTACCCTGCATAGTCTGCAGGGACTCGCAACCCTTCATCCGTACCTACCGCCGAAAACTGCTAATCCTCCGATGACCTTCAGAGTCCGCCCACTGCCACCCACTAGTGAACCTCCGACAGCCACTCTGGTGACCTCTGGACTCCTCCCACCGCCACCTGCCAGTGAACCTCCTGCCTCCCTCTTCCGTTCACTGTCTGTCGATGAGCCTACCACCCGCCCCACCATCTGTGCCTCTGTGCTCTGTTGTCTACCATCTCAATGCCAACCAAGAAGCACCACATGGGTGCCATGCTATATGGATCCCGCAATGACAGTCGTATGGACCGACACATTAGAGCCCCCTTAAGCGGCCAAGTCACCTACCACATAAGCATCTTTATAGTACAAAATACACAGTTATCATGCCACGTCACCCCATCCGTATGGTCATGAAGGGGGTTGCAATAGTTTTTTGATGGTAATATGACCATCAAATTTAACATAGTAAAGTGATAATGTCATCCTACGTCAGCACCTTTTTTGATAATTTTAAACCCCACCATTGAGCAATTTGATTTTTTTGGTCAACTTTGAAGGCCCATAACTTGCTCAATTGTGCTCCTTTTTGGGTGCAATTTTTTTTTTATTTGGGATAATTTTTCATGCTCTCCTCAGTGGTGTGGTTATTTTTGGGTTTTGGTGAATAGGTTTCTCAAAATTTTCAGATTCTCTTAGTTGTACCTATCTAATCCTCAATTTTGAAACTTCAAAGGCTTCGTTTGGGCTCATACGACCTCCTTTTCAGGTGTTGTTTTTTTTAAAGTGCATATGTTTTTGTCTACTTTCATAATCTATCATCAGTTTGCAAAGCTTTTGAGTGGATATTATACTTTCAGTAATTGGTCTTTTTTGGCTTACTTGGTACTTGTAATTTTCTTGTATCTTAGTTTAGATCTCTTGCATTATCAGTTTGAGTCTCCTTTGGCCTATTAGAGGAAGTTGTAAAGTTTAAATCAAAAGTCCACTTTGCCATTTTTTTGCAAGTGGCCTATTGTACATGCACTAAGTATAAAGTTCCAAATCATCATTTTGGAGGGGTTCTTTGATTGAGTGAATTTGGGGGGGTGTCTTGTGTGATTTTACCTCTCATTCCTTGTGCTCTTCCATATTTTTTGTTATGGGTCCTAGTAATTTTAGACCTTTAACTCCACATAACTATGCATCTTGGAAATTTAAAGCATGGAGCAAACTAATGGAAAAAGGACTCATGCAATACATAGATGGAACCCTAACAGCACCAATAGATCCTAATGCTCAATTAGAATGGCTCACTAAAAATTGCATGGCTCTTGGAACTTTGCATAAGTATGTATCAGATGACCTCATTTTTCACATTGATAAGTGTACTACAATCAAAGAGGCTTGGGATATCTTTCAGAAATGGTATTATCAAGTTGATGAAATCAGAGGCTACAAGATTTACAATGAGCTCACCAGCTTGGATCCCAAGAGTTTTGATACAATCCAAGATTATGTCACTAAGGCAAATGAGCTAAGAGAAAATCTTAAGGATTGTGGAATTGATAAAAAGGATGCTCAATTTATATTCAACTTGTTGGACAAGATTCAATCTGAATATGATGGATTTGTTTCTAGCTTCCAAACCCATCGCTTGATAGTGGGGAGTTCCTACACTATGCCTTCATTTGATGTTTTCACAAAAATGTTGATATTGGAACAATCTAAGTTGTTGAACATGGGGATTCTCAAGTATTCAAATTCTAAGGCTTTGGTGGCTAATCAAGGGGGTCAAGGCAAAGATTCCAATAATAAGAAGAATCAATCTAAGTCAAAGCCACAACAGGAAAGAGGACAATCATCCTCTCTGTCACAAGGTGATTTTTCATCCTCTTCCAAGAAGGGGAATACACCTAAGAAGGAAAAACCAACTTGTTCTTATTGCAAGAAGTATGGTTATGATGAGCATCGATGCCACACTAAGAAAGTTGATGAGTTGACAAATCTCCTTAAGAAGAACAACATAAATTTTCCATCCGCCTACAACAAGAAGGAATCATCTCCTTCTACTTCCTCAGAGTATAAGGGAAAAGGGAAAGCATTTGTAGCTACAATAGGTTTTTCACAATAGTGGATACTTGACTCGGGTGCCTCTTATCACATGGGTTCTATGAAGGAGTAGTTTTCTTCATTGGAGCCATCTAAGGTACCTCACATTTACATACATGATGATACACAAGTTGATGTAAAAGGGAAAGGTTTGGTTGCCATGGATGATGGAACATTTGAGCATGTTCTTTATGTTCCTAACTTGTCTACCAATCTTCTTTCTATCTACCAAATCACTCACGATGGGAATGGAAAAAAGATTGAGTTTACATCTGATTCACTTGTTGTAAAAGAAATTGATAATGATGCCTTGGTAGCAATGGGACAAGTCAATGACAATTCAAGGCTTTCTTCTTTCTCCCACTTTGTTCCAAGATCTCCTTCTATGGCCTTGCTTACTCATTCAAATTTAGAAAGTTATGGCATGATTGGTTTGGTAACCTCAACTACCGCTATCTTCAACAACTTAGCACTAAAGACATGGTCATAGGTCTACCTCAAATCATTTTTTCAAAGGGTGTATGTTTAGGATGTTCAATGGGAAAGTATCCTAAGGAGAAGTTTGATAAGGGGAAAGCTTGGAGAGCTTTGGAAGTTATTCAACTTGTTCACAATGATGTAGCAAGTCCATTTCCATCACCTTCATTTAGTAGGGCCCGCTATGTCCTCACATTCATTGATGACTACTCCCGCTTCACTTGGGTCTATTTTCTTGTTCATAAGAGTGAAGTGTTTGACAGATTTCTAGCCTTCAAGGCTCATGTGGAGAAGCAATCAAGGAAAGTGGTCAAGATCCTTTGCACAGATAATGGAAGGGAATATGTGAACAAAAGACTTGAGGATTTTTGTACATTTGAGGGGATTTATCTTCAACATTCAGTTGCCTACACTCCACAATAGAATGGAGTCATAGAAAGAAAGAATATAACTCTCAAGAAGATGGCTAGCTATATGATCCATGCACATTCTCTTGATCTTGCCTTTTGGGCAGAGGCGATTAGTTATGCTATACACATCCAAAATTGGGTTCCTCACAAATCTTTGAAGTTTATCACTCCTTTTGAGTCTTGGGTTGGTAGGAAACTGATTGTGATACATTTTAGTCTTTCGGTGTCTAGCATGGTCTCACATTCCTCCGCAGAAACACAAGGCATTGGAACCTCAGAGTAGGCCTTATATTTTTGTTGGATATCCTGAGGGTTTTAAGGCATATTGATTGATGGATCCAGAGACACATGAGGTGTTTATTGAGAGGAGCATTCATTTTGAGGAAATCTCGCCTAGCTTTGCCTCAATTCCTCCTCCACATTCCTCCATTTTGGATACTGATGAGAGTGATTCAGATGATGAGACTCCTTCAACTCCGACTCATAGGCTTACACCTCCGCAGGGTCCACTAGCAGTTGAGGAGCCTTATCCTTCACCTCCACCTAGACCTCGTTGGGCTCGACATAAAATTGAGTCTGTGGGTTCTCTTGTTGGGGATCCTTCAAATACACGGAGGACTCAATCACAACATTAGGACCTTCCACATGCATACATTTCTATCACTTTTGATCCACAAACATTTCAGGAAGCATCAGGGGTTCCCGAGTGGGACCAAGCTATGGAAAAAGAGTATAGTTCCTTGATGAGTAACAACACTTGGGAGTTAGTCCCTCTCCCTAAGGGGAGAAACTTGGCTCAATGTAAGTGGATCTATCAGATCAAGTTTGCAGCGGATGGTAGTTTGGATAAGTATAAGGCTCGACTTGTTGCGAAATTTTTCTCACAAGTTCCATGTGTTGACTATACTGAGACCTTTGCACCCATAGCCAAGATGAACTCTGTTCACTTGACACTTGCTATTGTCACATCTCATGGTTGGGTTGTCCATCAAATGGATGTGAAGAGTGATTTTCTTCATGGGGATCTTGATGAGGAGATATATTTGGAGCAGCCATAGGGTTTCATCCAGGATTCTTCATTGGTTTGCCAGCTCAGGAAATCTATCTATTGTCTTAAGCAGGCCCCTAGGGCTTGGTATGCCAATATGGATTCCTTCCTTCTCTCAGTAGGGTTCACTAGGTGTCATTCCAATCCGAATGTCTATATTTTGTGATAGGGTGACTCACACTTGATACTTATGCTCTATGTTGATGATTACATGGAGCACTTCATCCATCATTAGCAGTGTCAAATATGCTTTGCATGACAGATTTTCTATGATTGAATTGGGTTTTTTGTACTACTTTCTCGGGATATAGATTTTACAGTCACCTTTCGAGATTACACTTTGACAGTCGAATTAAGCTCTTGATCTACTTACACACTTTCATATGGCTAATTGTAAGTGAACCAAACACATTGAGATTCATATGCACTACATTCGGGAGCATATTCAGGAGCAGGTCACTGACTTGCAATATTGTCCTACAGTGGAGAAGATTGCAGACATATTCATGAAACCCTTCACTGAGTAAGTACCAGCAGTTGCAAGCTCTCTTGGGGGTGCCAGATGTTTCATTAGGGAGGTTAGCTGACTTCTCTTTCCTCTCTTATGGGGGGGACTTTTTCCTCGTTGATGTTTTGTCCATCTTCTTTGAGGGTCTCTTTGTACATTTATCTCTCTTTTGGGGGGGATTTTTTTTCCCACTGGGTTTTCTCCCTTTCTCTGTTTGTCAGAGATTGCACTACATTGGTTTGCTTGCATCTGCATATTGTACATGGGTACCCATCATGGCCTCATATTCGGGACCCATCTTGCTTTGTTGACTTGAGTCTTCATTCCCCTAAGTTGCACTTAAGGGAGTGTGTTGGTGTAATTATTTATTCTTATAGGATATAATTACACTTAAGTTTGACTTAGTATAATTCATCTCATCATAGTTTGGATATAAGACACTTAGGGAAGTGTGCACATAGGGATGATGCTTGTAGGAGAAATTCCACCTTTTGTGGTCGTATCTTGTTGTTACACTCCTCATTCAGTGGGTGATCCACCTCTTGTAGAATATTATATTATTTCTCCTACCTACCCCTACATTTTCTTACTTACCCTTGTTTCTCATTGGGCCACATTTTATGATTGTGTGCTCACATATCGATTTGCCTTTACCTATATAAGAAGGCCCATATTCATTGTATCAGTTAATCTAGTTGATCACTTTTGCATATTGATGAGAATGTAGTTTTTTGTTGTCAAACTATTGTCTCTCTTTTGTGTGTTTTTCATTGTGCCCTTGATCTTGGAAAAATCTCATAGACCGGAATTGGAACTTGTGATGATTACTGGAAGGCGTATTTCAAATTCCTGATGAAGTTTTGCTAAGGTTTTAGTAGGGTTTAAGGATCGGTGAATAAATCATCAAACCAGTAATGATTTATGTTATGACAATGATCGACAACAAGTCTACATGAAGTTGGTAACATGACACAACCCATGTGAAATATTTAATAGCTGCTTTGGCATGATTTAAGGAAGATTTTCTTGGGAATTAGCGAAACGCTTAGTAGAGGGTTTTGAAGATACAGATCAGATTTTTGTGATGGGTTATGATCAACCCACGGTTGATATTGCATTGTAATTTCTTGTAATGATCTAGATAGCGATCTAGGATGATCATTTGTGATATAATTATAAATTTATGATGTAATTAGGTTTTGTGGCCAACCTAGTTGCTCGATGGCTATTTATGTTGACAAAGTTGATGTTTAATATTTCAGTGGTCTTAGATAATGTGTTAAGATGTCCAAGTGAAGTGTGAGATCTTCTGAAGAGTTACAGAGTGTTGTGTATAACTGGATATGATCAAGCAAGCAAAGAAGTGCAAGTAACAGATCATTTTTAATGATGTTCACAATAGATTAAATCCCTTAATCGAGTAGGTTCTAATAGGCCTTAGACATTTAAGTCCCCTAACATGGAAGATCTCAAAATAGTGTTAAATCCTCTCATGAGGTTGATTCTAACAGATCATCAAGCTCCTAACTGGGCTGCAAGGAAAATCCCCTAACCAAGTGACTCTTAATCGAGCATATTGTAAGCTCCTAATAGGGCGTACTTCAAAAGAGTACAAATATTTGTGGGTGCCAACTCCTGCCGTGTTTTTTTCTCAATTTGGGTTTCCACATCAAAAAATTATGATGTTCATGTGTATAATTTTTTTCATATGATGTTCTTGTTTATATTTCATTTCGTGCATTATTTCTAAGACACCAGTTATGATGTTTTATCAGAAGTTTATCAGAGGTTACTAGTACTGATAAGAAGTTATCTGAGAAAGTATTTGATCTTATTGATAAGGTTTTATGAGTTGGTAAGTGACTAAGTTTATATGATTACTTTGGTGGTGAAAGTATTGGTAAATGATTTGATTAATGTGTTAAACAAATCTGATAAAGAGGTTATTAGATCTGATTACAGAAGTTGTGATATTTGCTAAATGATTTTAGGTCTGAGATAAGTTTGATTTTTATTTAAAGTTTGAGTTGGTCTTAATACTAACTCACCCCCACCCCCTCTCTGTACTAACTGGATCCTCATAGGATTAACAAGATCATCAACAGATCTGGATTGGAGATTTCTTCTAGAACTTAGATGAAAGGTAATATCTTTCGTTTGAACTCTGGTGAGAAGGCTTGCTTGATTTCTCAGATTGATGAAATTTTTATATGGCATAAGAGGATGTGTCATGTAAATTTTTATTGCATAGTGAAGATCAATTCAATACTGACTATCAAATATTTTCCCAAGATTGTTAAACCTCATAATCCGGTATGTAGAGAATGTCAAATGGGTAATCAAGTTAGAACTTCTTTCATAAGTATACATGATAAATCTAATGAAGTTCTTCATCTTATTCATACTGATTTGTGGGGATGGGCAAGGACTAAAAGCTTTCAAGGTGATAGATATTTTATGTTACTTATTGATAACTATTCTAGAATGAAGTGGGTAGCATTTTTAAAACAAAAATTTGAAGCTTTTGAGAAATTCAAAATCTTTAAAGCTATGGTTGAGACTAAGACAGGACTGAAGATAAAATTCTTAAGATCACATCATGGCAGTGATTTTACATCCAGTGAGTTCAACAAATTTTTTGAAAGGAATGGTATTAAGAGACAACTTTCTGCCCAAAGGACTCCACAACAAAATGGATTAGTGGAAAGAAACAACAAAACAATTTTGGATGCAACAAGGAAAATGATGGAAGAAGTTAGATTACCTAATATGCATTGGAGGGAAGTTGTCAATACAACAGTATACACATTCAATAGAGTACACATTAAAGGTGATACCAGTAAGACTCCTTATGAATTATGGTTTGGTCATACTCCTACTTTTAGATATTTCAGAATTTTTGGAAGCAAATGTTACATTAGAAGAGATGATACATTAGGAAAGTTTGATCCAAGAAGTGATGAAGGAATATTTTTGGGTTATTCTATTATATTAAGAGAAAAGCATACAAATGTTATGACAAAAGATTGAATAGGATAATGGAGAGCATAAATGTCAAAGTGGACGAGCATGGCAGTAATCAAATCAGATCATTTGATTATGGACTGTAAGATGAATTTATCATACCAAAACTAGTAATGCAAGAATCAATTCACAATAGTGAACCAATGACACTAGTAGCATCAGAAAATTCAATAGTGGTAGAAGAACAACATAATGAGTTAGGAAATGAAGAAAATTCAAAGACTCTCGGGTATGTAAAACTACATCATTCATAAGATCAAATCATTGGAGATAAAGGGAAAGGTGTGATGACTAGGAGATGGTTATCTGTTGAAGAGGTATGCTTAATTTCTCAAATTAAACCAGAATCATTTATTGAAGCGAGTAAGGATGAAATTTTGATTAAAGAAATGGAAGAGGAAATAGATCAGATTGAAAAGAATAAGACATGGGAACTAGTACCTAGACCTAAAGACAAGAACATTACTAGAACTAAATGGGTTTTTCAGGAATAAATTGAATGAAGAAGGTCAAGTTGTCAGGAACAAGGCTAGATTGGTTTGCAAAGGTTATTCACAGGAAGAAGGAATTGATTATGGAGAGACTTA
The DNA here is from genome assembly GCF_030272615.1 of Cryptomeria japonica. Classification (NCBI taxonomy): domain Eukaryota; kingdom Viridiplantae; phylum Streptophyta; class Pinopsida; order Cupressales; family Cupressaceae; genus Cryptomeria; species Cryptomeria japonica. Next base: position 40,193,853 of record NC_081413.1, on the reverse strand, counting down.
TGCCCCGGTTGCTAGAATTGAAGCTGTAAGACTTTTTCTTGCTTATGTTGCACACAAGAACTACAAAGTATATCTGATCATGGATGTTAAATGTTCATTTCTGAATGGATATCTTGAAGAGGAAGTTTACATTGAGCAACCTGATGGATTTTCCTTATCAGAAGACAAGGACATGGTTTGCCGATTGAAGAAAGCTTTATATGGACTAAAATTGGCCCCTAGAGCATGGTATGCTAAATTGGATAAGTATATTTCAAATATTGGTTTCAATAAAGGTAATAATGATAGTAACTTATATTACAAAATTGAACATGATGACATACTAATTATTGAAGTCTTTGTTGATGATATCATTTTTGGAGGAGAAGAAGGTCTATGTATGAAATTTTCTAATGATATAAAGAATAAATCTGAAATGTCTATGATTGGTGACTTGAATTTTTTCTTAGGTTTGAAGATTACTAAGACTAATAAAGGTATTTTCATTTGTCAAACTAAGTATGTGAATGACTTACTTAATAAATTTGGACTTGAGAATTCTAAACATGTCAGTACTCCTATGATAACCAGTTGCAAATTCTCAAAGGATGATGAATCCCCTAAAGTGAATCCAAGAAGATACAAATCAATGATAGGTGGTTTGTTGTACCTAACTCAGACTAGACCTGATATAATCAATGTTGTTTGTATTGCTTCTATATTTCAGATAGATCCTAGAGAAACTCATGATATTGTTGTCAAGAGGATATTCAGATATTTGGCAGGTACAACAAACTTTGGGTTATGGTATTCAAAGAATGATGACTTCACATTATGTGCATATACAAATTTTGATTAGGTAGGAGATGTGGATGACCCAAAGAGCACTACTGACGAAGCATTCTTTCTCAGGAAGAAGTTGGTTTGATGGCTTAGTAAGAAACAATCATGTACTTGATTGTCTATAGCTAAAGCAAAATATGTTGCAGCTACTACCAACAGTACTCATATTTTATGGATGAAACAAATGTTAAAAGATATAAGGGTAATTTATGATGAGCCTATTGTTATTCACTATGATAATACTACTACTATTGTTATGTCAAATAATTTGGTATTGCATTCCAAATCAAAACACATTTCTATAAGGTATAATTTCTTGAAGGAGAAGGTTAAGCAAAGGAAGTCAGATTGGTTGATGTGCCTACTAAGGAATAGATTTAAGATATTCTAACAAAACCATTGCCTAGAGACACTTTTGAATATCTCAGAGATTAGTTGGGGGTTACCAACCCTCCAAAAGAGACTTTGAGATGCAGGAATGCATCAATGCGGTAAGCTTATCAGATATTTTATTTGATCTAGATTGATGAAGATGGTGCTAATACTCAAGAGGATTAGTTAGTTGTTTGGTTCAGTACTTTTGATCTGGGATTAGTCCTTTGTCATTGATGTCAAAGGGGGAGAGGTGGTATTCACGTGAAAATCAGTCATATCTTTGAGGGAGTTTGTTGGCATTCCTTGGCACTTGGATGTTTTTCACATTCAATGTTGCCATCAATGCCAAATGAGGAGATTGTTGGCAATATGTTGGATTTGGTTAAGTGTTGTCATTGATGTCAAGACTATATCTTGGTTGGAGACTATCCCGATTGGATCTATCCCGGTTAGTCTTAGTGATCTTCTTGGTTTCCGTTGTGATTTTGATCCGGTATGATCGAATCTTTGGATTCTATTTTGGATGCTTATTCTGGTTAGTTATATGGTTTCTATATTTTGTTGGTTCATGATATGGTGCTTTGTCTATTTTCACTTTTGGTATTTACTGGTACTGGCTAGTTTCTGGCTTTACCAGTTTTCATCTAGCTATCCCGGTTAGCTTTACTTGTATGTATTATTTGGTGACTTGGTGAGTGGATTTTGGGTCTGGCTTATGGAATCAGTTTCTATCATGCTAAAGGCTTTTCTTGATCATGTCCCGAGCATTTGGTGATTTTGCATTGGATGGTGTGTTGTTATGATGTTCCTATTTGGATGGTTCAACTTTATATTATTTCATTGAGGGTTTTTATTGGTTGGTGAAGCATGTTGGATTTTGGTCTTAGCAAATTTTTTGGAGGATGTAATTGTTTGGTTACTTGATTTAGGTCCATTCTATGTAATGTAAATCATAATATTGGTCCGATGGTATTGTGTGATGTAATTTTTGTAATTATGGGTTTATGGGTTTAGAGTTTAGTTGACCTTTTGAATAAGGTTGATGATCTATATTTATAGGTGACTTATTCATGTAATTTGGAGATCGACACAGGATGGTTTTTGGGATGGTTATGTCTACATTATCAAAAGAAGGATTATGTGTGAATAAAGTCATATCATTCAAGTAAAGGTTGGAAAGGTTTTATATTGTAGAGAAGATATTAGTGCTTAACCAGAACTGTATCAAGCATTAGTAGATGCTACTTTCACAGTTTATTTCATTCTGGATTGTAGTCCGATGTTTATGTAAGTCAGTGAGACTTCCCTTTGTGATGAGTAGTGCGCTCTAGCTTGTTGGCCTTTCTAAAAGTCCAGACCCCATTGTAATTATTCATAATACTACTATAGAGTATTCATTTGATTGTGGGTAGGGTTTCCCACCATGGTTTTTCCCTTTCCGAGTTTTCCACATCAAAATATTGGTGTTATGTGTGTTGTTCTTTCATTATATATCTTTCATTGTATTATGCTTTGGTATAGGGTTTTTAGTTGAATTAATTGTTGTACTTGTGAGTAAATTGATTAACCCCCCCCTCTCAGTTTACTGATGGTATCAGATCATTCCAACAGGTGGTTCTCATATGTATCATGTGATGTAATTTTGTAATTGTGAGTTGAGGGTTTAGCCGACCTTATAGTCAAGGTTGATGATTTGTATAAATAGATTGTATAGTCATGTAATTGGATACTTTTGATGTGTTTGCATTATCAGAGTGTGGTGTATGTGGTTCTTAAGATAATTTATCCTTCAGTGAGGTGTATTGATCAGAGATTGTTGTAGGGAAAACAAATGTTCTTAACCGAAACTATCATCAGGCATAAGAAGATGCTTATTTGCAATTCATGTAAACTAGATTGTAGTCTGAATCTTATTGTAAGGTAGTGAGCCTTCCCTAAGGATTGTTGCCTTCTGAGCCTTCTTATTTTGAGCAGCACTTGAGCTCTAGGTAGTGTGCCTAAATGCATGTGCATTCCCCATTGTAATGTTTTCACATACTACTATAGAGTATCATTTTATTGTGAGTAGGTTCCCACCAAGGTTTTTCCTTAATTGGGTTTTCCACTCCAAAATCTTGGTGTTATGTGTTGTGGTTTCATTGTTCTTATCTTTACTCCTACTATTGTTACTTGGATCTCAGATTTTGCTTTAATTGTTCTAATTTGGTGAAAATTGTTTCACCCCCCTCTCAATTTTCCTTCTTGTTTGCTGTTAACATTACATTCACAAGTATTATTCAATTCCTTCAAGAGAACATCTAAGTACAAAGAGTAGTAATCTATGACAAGTTATCTTCAAGTATTTTCATAATGATTTTTTTTATTATTTATCATGTTATTACATCAACACTTAGATGAATTATCTAAAGAAGATTAAATCACCAATCAAAATTTATTATCATTTCAAATTCAATCTCAACCCTACCAAGGATAAGCTCTCTTTCCTAATAAATCATTTCTATAGTGGAGGGTAATACATACTTTGGGTTTGACTTAGGAAAGCTCCTATACAATAGATCCATTTTTATCCCCTTCTATCTATTTGCAGGCTAATATTTAAGATTTAGACCTATTTTGTAGGTACAAGAGAATAGAGAAGACTAAGATAGAGATTACCAAAAAAAGGTTCAATAGAAAAGTCCTATACTATGGCTCCTAGCTCCATAATCCTGCTAGTTTGAACTAAAATTAGTTTGAAGGTTAGTAATTGATGTAAGAGCATCCCTAGTTCTTGGAAATCTTTCATGAACCAAAAATATTTCTTTTTAGTTTGTTTTCTATTTTGTTGTTTCAACATTTTCTTGCATTTTCTCACTGGATCTTGTGGAGTTGGGTTTTTCTTTTGGACATGATCATATTCCTTTTCCCAAATCTGCAGGATGTTTGGATCTTTTTTTGGAAATTTATCGCTTTCGGATTTCGGGATAGTTTTTTGGCTTAGAACACCGGAGTTGCCTAGACCTATTTTGCTATTAGTGAATCTTGCAGATCCTTTCCCTTGCTTGTGGAGCCCATTTTGTTGATTCCTATGTTCCTTGGCAAGTGACTAACCTTCCTTTTGATCCGCACTTCATGTTTTGGATTTTCCATAGGAATCTCTTTGGCGGAGGCCGACCAGGCGGTTTTCACGTTTGATCTTGTTCTTCACCATTTGATCCCTCTTGGGCTGACTAGGATCCCTCTTGACCATATAAATCAATGTAATTAAGAATCATAAATCATCAGTGAGGAATATAGAAGACTTATCTTAATATTTAGAGGTCTGAAGTTGACTAATTCTGTAATTGAGCATGTGTATAGCAGGTCAGTGAACCTAATCTTGTAACGTGGATGTTACCAGTTATTTGTAATCAATTTTCATATAACCTAGTTCATTCAGTTCTACATTGTCTCCATCTTATCCTCTTGTTTTCATTATGTTTACTCTTGTTTCCCAATCTAGATTGATCTCTTTTAGGTCCCTCCTAACCGGTGACTGCACTAATTGGTATCAGAGCGAGATTTCATTCAATAGATTTTGTTGTAGGGTGGCGGAATATGGATTCGATCTATAGCTGCAGAGGACTGGCATGAAGATAGCGCGAAGAGGAAATAGGAATGGTGGAGCACATAGGAATGAAGACCCTGTTGTGATGGAAATGTTGAGAGGAATTGTAGCCCAGTGAGAAGTCACTGAGACAACCCAGAGAAGAGGCCGACATATTGAAGATGTGAGCAAAGATGAAGAAGAAGAAGCACCGATAGAACAAGTAGCAAACCCACCGATGATCTATCTAGATTGAGAGAGGTTCTTAAGGGTTTTGAGTAGGGAAAACACTAAACCACATTTTACCCCACTGGAGTATGATGGTAAGTTGAATTTAGATGAATTAATGTATTGGATCTCAGAGATGGAAAAGTATTTTGATTTTGAGACCAGCATAGAAGAAAGAAATGTGAAATATGCCTGTACTTGGTTGAAAGGTCATGCATTTCTTTGGTGGGAACAATTGTAGGTTGATAGATAGAGAAGAAGTAAAGATAAGTTCAAGTCATGGGATTTGATGGTTGCCAAGTTAAATCGAATTTTATGCGAGCTGGTTACCAAGTAAACCTATTCTAGAAGTTACACAACTTGAAACAGAAAGAGTCTAGTGCGAAGGAGTATACCGAAGCATTCTAAAAGTTGAATATCATATCTAGATATGTAGATTATGAGGTTGAACAAGTTGTGAGATATTTGAATGGATTGTGGATGTCTATACAAGATGAACTCAGTTTGAACAATTTGCAGAGTGTTGAAGAAGCTTACCAATATGCCTTGAAAGAAGTAGAGAAGTTGAACAAAAGACATGAGTAGAGACAAAGAGGAAGAGGTGGAAGGTTTTCTGGAGGAATATTTCAAGGAGGAAGAGGAAGCTATATAGATTAGATCAAGGACAAGGAACTAAACAAAGATGGTAGTTCATACTAGAAGGATGGAAAACATTTCTACCCGAGAAGAGAACATGATGGTTACCAAACTGAAAGTTTTGGAAAAGATGATAGAAGACAAGATAAGAGAGTGTTTAGAGGAACTTTTTCAAGTGTGGATGAGAAGAACATTGTGCCTTTGAATGTAAAAAGATAAAGAATACTAAGAGAATAGAATTGATAGAAGAAAGCCCCATCGGATCAGCTAAGAAACTGGAAGATGGAGAACTGTTGATGATGAGGAGAGATTTGTGTCATACCGGAGAAGATGAAGAGCCCTTGCAGAGGAGAAATTTGTTCAAGGCAAGATGTAAGGTATTTGGTAAGTGTTGTAAAGTAGTTATTGATAGTGGTAGTTTGGATAATCTTGTTTCAGAAGAAATGGTAAATAAATTAAAGCTAGAAATATTGAAACACCCTAAGCCATATCAGATAGCATAGATTCAGGATGATCATATGTTGTTAGTGAGTGAGAAATGCTTGGTGAAATTAAAAATTGGAAATTATCATGGTGAAGTTTTGTGTGATATTATGCCTATTGATATTTGTCATGTTTTATTGGGTAGACCTTGGTAGTTTGATAGACAAGAAATACCTGATGGAAGGAAGAACATATACACTATTGTAGCGAATGGGATGAAGGAAACCTTGTTACCCTTGGAGGAGCCCTTGGAGAGTGAAGTCTATAAGAATGCCAGAATCTTCTTGGTGGATGGAAGGAAATTCCTAGATGGAATGAGACATGGGAATGTGTGTTTTGCCTTAGTTCCTAAGAAGACTAAGAACCTCAAGCATGAAGAAGAATAACTAGAGGAGATAAAAGAATTGTTGACTGAATATGGAGACATCATTTCAGATAATGTGCTTGATTGATTACCACCTCTGAGGAGTATCAGTCATTACATGGACCTAATTCTTGGAGCTAGTTTGTCTAACAAAGCTGCACACCAGTTGACACCAACAGAGAATGAAGAGTTGAATAGACTACTGCAGGAATTGTTGAAGAAAGCTTTGATCACAAAAATTTTGAGTCCTTGTGTAGTACTAGTTATGTTAGCACCTAAGAAGAATGGAGAATGGATGATGTGTACTGATTCTAGAGCAATAAACAAGATCAAAGTGATGTACCAATTTCCTTTGCCTAGCATGGATGCCATAATGGATTGTTTGAGTGGAGCCAAATACTACACAAAGATAGATTTGAAGAGTGGATATCATCAAATCAGAATCACAGAAGGAGATGAATGGAAGACAACATTCAAGACAAATGAAGGATTGTATGAATGGTCGATGAAGCATTTTGGATTGACTAATGCACAAAGTACTTTCATGAGGTTGATAAATGAGGTATTGAAGAAATTCTTGGGTAAGTTTGTTATTGTATATTTGGTTGACATTTTGGTTTTTAGTAAAACAAAAAAGGAGCATCTATTGCATTTAAGACAAGTTTTGTAGCAGTTGAGAGAGGATAAGTTGCTGATAAATCTTAAAAAGTGTACTTTCATGAAGTAAGAGTTAGTCTATTTGAGATTTGTGATATTTGCGGATGGATTGAAAAATGGATCCTGAGAAGGTAAAATAAATTATTGAATGGCCTACACCAGAAAGCATTGGGGAGGTAAGATCATTTCATGGATTGGATAGTTTCTACTAGAAGTTTATTAGAAATTTGAATTTAGTTTGTAGCCCTATGACTGAGACAATGAGAGAAGATAGGAAGGAATTCAAATGGACAACCAAAGCGAATAAAGAGTTTTGAATTTTTGAAGCAGAAAGTAACTAAACAACCTGTATTAGCTTTACCAGATTTCAACAAAGTATTTCAAGTGGACTGTGATGCAAGTGGGAATGCAAGTGGAGCAGTATTGAGTTAGGAAGGGACATCAGTAGCTTATTTTAGTGAAAATTTGAATGATGCCAGGAGAAGATATTCAGTGTATGATAAGGAATTTTATGCCACAGTTCAAGCCTTAAAGAAGTGGAGACATTACCTATTGCCTAAGGAATTTGTGTTATATGATAACCATCAAGCCTCACAGTACTTGAATAGTCAAAGTAAGTTGAATTAGAGACATATGACATGGGTATATTTTTTGCAAAGTTACACCTTTGTGTTGAATCATAGGAGTGGGAAGTCAAACAAAGTTGCTAATGCATTGAGTAGAAGGAGGAATTTTTTGATAGAGATGAGAGTGATAGTGTTAGGCTTTGAAGAGTTTCATATCTTGTATGATGATGACCCAGATTTTGCAGAACCTTGAAAAGCATGTAGAGCACCGGTTATGGTAGATAGAAGCAAGTGGTTGGATTATTTCATTCAAGATGGGATGTTATTTAGTGGGGTTCAGTTGTGTATACCTAAAAATTCTATGAGGGAGAATCTAATAAAGGAGAAGCATAGTGGAGGATTCGTTAGACATTTTGGTGTTGACAAAACAGTAGCATTGGTGAGTGAAGATTACTTTTGACCTCAAATTCATAAGGATTTTAGAAAATTTGTGCAAAGCTATAGAGTTTGTCAAATTGCAAAAGCTAGTATTCAAAATGTGGGATTGTATAAGCCTTTGATAGTACCAAAGAGACCTTGGAAAGACATAAGCATGTATTTTATACTTGGATTGCCTAAGAAATAGAGAGGAAATGATTTTATATTTGTGGTGGTGGATAGATTCTCAAAGATGGCTCAATTCATACATTTTAAGAAGACATATGATGCAGGGCATGTAGTTGACTTATTTTTCTAGGAGGTGGTGAGATTATATGGATTACCTAGGAGCATAGTTTCAGATAGAGACACTAAGTTTGTTGGTTATTTTTGGAGAACACTTTGGAAGAAGATGAAGACAGATTTGGAGTTTATTTCTACTTTTCACCCAAAGACTCATGGATAGACAAAATTAGTAAATAGGAGCTTGGGAAATTTGTTGAGATGTTTAGTTGGAGAGAAGACCGGAAGTTGGGATTTGATTCTTGCACAAGAAGAGTTTTCCTACAATAATTTAGTGATAAGGAGTACCGGAAGAACACCTTGTGAGATTGTTACTAGAGCACACCCTAGAAGTATATCAGAATTGAGAGATATCAACAATGAAGAAAAGTGAAGTGCAGAAGCAGAAGAGTTTGCAAATCACATGAAAGCCTTACATATTCATGTTAAGCAAAAAATTGGAGGATATGAACAACAAATATAAGGAGAAAGAAGATGAGAAGAGAAGACATAAATAATTTGAAGTTGGCGATGAAGTGATGGTGTATCTAAGAAAAATATGATTTCCAGTTGGAACCTATAACAAGTTGCAGATGAGGAAGTTTGGACCTTGCAAGATCTTGAGGAAGTTCAATTTCAGAAATGCATATGAAGTGGATTTACCAGATAGCTTGAATATTTCACCTATATTCAACATTGCAGATCTACATCAGTATCATCAATCAAAATTTGGCAAAGATAGTGTTGGAGACTTGAAGAAACAATTGCCTCAGAAATAACTAGATCATATTGAAGATGTTTTGGATAGTAGGATTGGGCGTAGGACTCAGAGTAGTCAGTACAAGGAGTATCTTGTGAAGTGGAAGGATAGACCAGTTGAAGATTCATCTTGGATGTCTCAGGCAGAGGTGGACAACCTTGGTTTTCCTCTAACCCCAAAAAAGTGAGGGACTCACTTTTTCAACAAACCCAAATTTCCTATGTAGGAGCATCCTCGACTCTTGGCAATCTTGCAGTAAACAAAATCATTTCTTTTCATTTTGTTTTCTATTTTTCAGTTTCAACATTTCTTTTTGCATTTTCTCATCGGATCTTGCGAAGCTAGATTTTTCTTCTGGACATGATCATCTTCCTTTTCCCAAATCCGTGGGACGTCTGGATCTTTTTCCGACAAGTTATCACTTCCGGATTCTGGGACAGTTTTTTGCCTTAGAACACTAGAGCCCCCTGTACCTATTTTTCTATTGGTGAATCTTGTGGATCCCAGTTCATTGATTCCTATGTTCGTTGGTGTGTGGTTGACCTTCCTTTTCATCTGCACTTCATCCTTTGCATTTTCTGGGGGAATCTCTTTGGCAGAGGTCAACGGGGTGGTTTTCATGTTTGATCTTGTTCTTCAGCATTTGATCCCTCTTGGGCTAACTCAGATCCTTCTTGACCATATAAATCAATGTAATTAAGCATCATAAATCATCAGTGAGCAATATATAAGACATATCTTAGCTTTTAGAGGTTCGGAGTTGACCGAATCTATAATTGAGCATGTATGTAGCAGGTCAGTGAGCCAAATCTTATAACCTAGATGTTACTGACCTTATTTCTAATCATTTTTCATGATCTAATTCATTTAGTTCTGCATTGCCTCCATCATATCATCTTATTTTCGTTATGTTTACTCTTGTTTCCCGATTTGGATTGATCTCTTTGAGGTCCCTCCGAACTAGTGACTGCACCACTAATACTAGATCTGACACCTATTTGCACCTAGACACATGTTTCAACTATGACACCTAGCTCCATATTCTAACTATTTCAGGCCTAGATTTTTTACATAAGTTGACATTCAATTTTGTATCCATCTATTTATGTTGATTATTGTTAATTTCCTCATAGTTTACCTATTTTGTGCATCATTTATTATTTCAATCATATCCAATCATAACATTCAAAAGGGAACAATCAATCACAGTGCTTAACTCTCCTATAGGACTAAATTTGAGCCTAGTTGTTTATTCCCCATTGAAAGAGTTTGGAAATAGTTCCTAGTTTTCCTTCCTAGGCCAGATTCCATTTTCTTACATTTCACTAACAAAGTGAAGGCATACATTTAAATTTTAAAATTTCAAAACAAATTTAAATAACCAAGACAAATAAAACATGTAGGCATTCAATATAACCATATAATGAAACTGAAAACCAAACATAATATTGACCCCCTTTTTTGGTAAGTAGTCCATAATACATTAACTTAAAAATATATCACTTTTTAGTTTAGATAGTTGTTATGGTTATGCTAGTTATGCAATTATAAGTAGTTATACAATTATAACTTTTCAATTATATTTTTGTTGTATAAATATTTTTGTAGTTCACCAAATAAGAATATGTCAAGCAATTTACCTTTCAATATATATATATATAGCATTAGAACATATGGGGATAATTGTGGCTATGTAATATCTTTGAATGGGAGACAACAGTTATATCACATGGTGAAGAAGAGAGATTATATTAGATTACAATATCTCTGTGGATAAGGGAGATTTTAGTGACAAAGTTCGTGAATGCCTTCACAACACTATAGTTCCTAATGATTGGCATGCCCCTCATTGACACCCTTTTGATTCACTTATGTCAACATCTATTCCAAATTTAGCAATTCCTCAATAACTAGTAAATGTTGAATCTTTTTATATTCTATCTCAATAAGGTAGGAATTTTAGTTTATTTTTTCTCATCCTCATGGCTCATTATGTTTATTATATTGTGTACTTTCAAAAGTATGGTTTCTTGAATGATTTTCACTAAGAAAGATAAGTGTTTTGTTAGATCTAGGTTTTGCATGAATGTGTCTTGCAAGGATGGTGAAATAATGACGCCTATTAGTATTCCAATAGTACCTTATAGAAATCCCAAAGAAATCTATTAGTGGCTTGATATTAAGAGTACATTTTTTAAGGATCACATTATTTGTCTATCTCAATTTATGGATGAGGTATATAGTTATACAATACTGTATATTGATAAATGTCAATTATTAAGAGGTTCTTAATGTTTTGGTCATGTTACAAGGTGGTAGTGTTCCATCATTTCTATTCTATAATACCATCAAAAGCATGAGTTGTCCAATTGTAACCATCACAATGAGATAATTCTACAATCTTTTAGGATATATTTTAGTAGCTAAATGCAAGGGAAGTCATTTTAGGATGCCCATGCTCTTTATAAAATTTGAGCCTATTTTTTATAGATAGCACAAGATACATCTCACAACTCAGATAAAATAAGAAATATAAAAAAATTACCCCTCCGAATAACCATCATTAGGGATAAAACTTGTGCTTGCACACTTAATAGAATGTTAGTCATACTTGATACTTGTAAGATACCAAAGTTCACTATAAAATCTCAACATGATATAGCAAAAATGAAAGAACATCAATAAAATACAACTAAAATCATTCTAAGGTCACATGATCTAGATAAATAAGTGCAAAAATTGATTTAATTATTGAAGGCATAATACTAAAGTAGATTATCATACTCAAATGACATATAAGAATTATAGTGAAAATAGTGATTCTAAAACACATCAATAGTCAAACATATAGAAACACACACAAAAATCCAAGCATATAACATCAACCCATACACATTCCATGATGTATAGTTAGACATATATGAAAATATGAAACTTTATAGATAATATACAATAATGGTAATCAGATACATCACATATAAAAAACATCGCGTCACAACAAAAGTAACCCAGGTACAAAATTAAAATTCCTTGATGGTGATATAATCATATCATGTGGTAGAAGACATTAATGTTTTTCCCAAACTCTTTATCAACCCAACTTATACTTATATATTTATATTTTTAAAATCATTCTCTACCATCATCCTTTTAACACCATAGATTCATTCCATCATTTAGGTGTTTCCTTATTGACCCTTTGCAAGTGTAAACATGTCTTTATAACACCCTCTAAAAATTGAAGCCATTGTCATACCAAATATTTATTAGAATGCTTCAATATCAATGATTCCCACTCTTTAAATTAGTATTATTCAATAAACTAAAAGCCCTATTTATAAAACATAAATCTTATTTCCAAACATTTCCTTCCGCAATACATGTCTTGTGTTTCCATGAATACTTTTTCTAACACATTATTGTAGGATTTTGGCATGTTTGTGGTTTCCTATGACATCTAGGTTTTTTCATATTTAGGGTGTTGCAATTGTGGCTCTTGGCACATTTTTTGTCCTTATTAGCATGATTTTGTCAGATTTTGGCACTTTTTTATGATTTTCTAGCACTTTTATGGTTAACTAGGCTTTTTTGTTTTTTTGTGGTGTTCTGAACTGGTGCATTTGCAGTTTATATTAATGTGTTTTTGTCAGATATTAGTGTATCTACAGTCTATCCTTTTTCATTTTTGGTTTTGTTGATTTTCTCAATCTTCAATTTATCTAACACATTTTTATAGGGTTTTGTTGTGTCTATGACTTGTTTTTCCATGTTTTGGGTTTAAATAATTATATGTTTTTGCTAACTCTTAATGCATCTATGTTTTTTTGTGTCTATGTTCTATAGGTTGGTCCAAGATTGAAATATTCAAAGTCATTTGTAGAAGGTCCCTTTGATCTTAATTTATGTTCTAATCTCTTTGGTTGCAAGTTGGGGTATTTTGAGAATTACTAACATACTTGTGTTTGTAGTGGTAATTTAGGAGAGTGCTTTCTTTTATTAGATTACAAAAAACTTCCATTGGTTCACTAAAAAGAACAAATTATTTTCAAAGTGTTTAGGGCGCTAGCCCAATCTGTTACAAAACACTAGATGTTTAGTGATAGTATCCTCTCCCCTTGCCTTCATAGATCTTGGGTGTAAGAGAACTCATTGATAATATATTTTTTTAGAGAGCCTACCTTGGTGGGAAAAATTACTCACCCTAAGAGCGACTCAAGTTGTAGTTTCCTCTAGTCTGCTATATAAAAAAAGAGATGAAAGTCATAGCCCACCAGTATTAGCATATGTTGTACTCTTCAACCTAAATGGAGTTTTATATTGTAAGTGGGGTTGATTTGGATTCTTGTAGTGTGCTAAAAAATCTGAATTGTGGCTAGAAATTTTAGTAGTGGCACACCCTATTTTTGATCGAACATTATGGTAATTTTAGTGCAAGGGCACAATAGGTTTTTCCCCCATGATACTCACCATAATTTTCCCTTGAGATGAGACATAAATATTATAAGCTACTTGTATCTTTCCAGGGAGAGTGTGTTTGGGTCATCCTTCTAGTATTGGAGGCCCCTACCTATCCTCTCTCAAAAAAGACAAAAAAAATGTGCATTTCCATTTAGGTGTGATGAAACTTGAGTTGATGGAGATTCTAATATGTGAGATGAAGTTATTACCATGAGACCTTGACCTTAGGGATAATAAGTG